>NC_132897.1:4995959-5130959 GCF_030463535.1 Salminus brasiliensis
AACCTTGCTTACGTAAGCTTACGTTCGTCTAAAAATTTACATTTACAGCATTTAGCAGACGCTCTTATCCAGAGCGATTTCCAGGGTGACTCGTATTACAGAGGTGGGCCAATGTAGTGTTAGGAGTCTTGCCCAAGGACTCTTATTGGTGTGGGAATCGAACCCCAGTCTCCCACATGGTGTAATAGCTCACTTGCAGGTAGTGGTGTTATCTGTTGCGCCACACCAACCACAATCAAAGTATGTGGCTTAGGTTGGGGTTAGAAATGCTTAGATGTGGTTGATCAAGCCTATTTACCACCCTGTTACTTTCTATCAGCATGAAACACACAGATTTTACTGGAATACTGTAATTACACCAGAGTCTTACCGGATAGTGCTGCTGTCCTCTCGTTGTGCCGTCTCAGTGTGATGTGCTGTTAGCAAGCTGAAGAGATTATAGCCGGTTAGCTTCTAGCCTTGCCCCAACTCCACGCTAGACCGGGTTCGTCTTCCTCGAGTCTTATCAGTAAAGCAATATTCCAGCGCTTTCCTCTCTGATACGAGGTCAGCTGAGGGCGTCCAGTTTGTTTCTAAAGGGAGGGGAGATCAGAGTTTAGGCTTCTTCTGTGGACACAAGGCCTGGTTTCCATAGCAACCCATATTCCCATAACTAGCAGACTAGAGTCTGGAGGTGATGAGCTGATCTCCAGCATCAACACCACCAGCGGCAACACGATCGCAGCCGCATGTTACAGCTTCACCAGCTTTGACTAGAGCTTTCTCTAGTGGGTGGGGTGGGGTGGGGGTAGAATAGAACGAGTCAAGACTGTGATGTAACAGTTTCGGGGGGTAAGAATCGGCCTGTTTTACAGCTCTGTTTTGGTTCTGCTGGATGTTTCTTTCGATGGACGAAAAGCAGTGTTTATGTTTCACGGTTTGTCATATCAATTCCCCTCATATATACCCAGATAAAAGGGCAAAATACAGGTTGACATTCTAATGTACCTTTAATTGTCCTGGTCCTGTACCCAACGTTCACTCAGCCCTAAGTCAATCCAAAGCATAATCCTATAACCCTGGTTCTAATCATAGCTCTGATCCCAGCACCATTGAGTTAAACACTGTTAGAACATGGACATAATCTACAGAAGACTATCCACATAGAGCCGGACCATTTATGGTCCATATTCAGTTATCATATCTGTACTTGTATTTGTGAATATTTGGACTGAACCAATGTATCACTAAAATTGAATACTTCTGCTTTTACTCAGTTACACCAGATGTGTGACCTTCAAAGCACTCCCTACAGCTCTAAAATGCCAAATTTCTGTTTCCCCATCTCTCATGCCAATCAGTTGAGTTCTCTTTCATTTAAATGTGTTGGTTGGAATCAAAACAAGCGAAAAATGAACTTTAATTTCCTCAAAACTATGCTAATGAGTCTTTGCATCATCATCACACACACATACACACACACACACCACCACCACATCAAACACAAAAATTATTGTGCCTTCCTGTTTTTTTTCCCAAGACATATTACTATCCCTGTCCCCAACAGATGAGCTCACTTCAGCACCACGGACAGCTCCGCATCGATCTTTACTTGCACTTGTGTTGCATGACTGTACACGTACTGTACACAATGTAAATATGATAATTAATGAAAGTGCTTCAGCTTCTGATTGGAACATACAATATATGTCCAAAGGTTTGTGGACACCCCTCCTAATGAATACATTAGGTTGCACCCACTGCTGACACAGATACAGCTTGGCTATTCCCTGTAGAGAAGTATTGCCAATTGAATTGGACACTCGTTGGACACTGTTGACACCATGCCAGTTATTTTAATTCATATTTTTTTAATATATCATTTGTCTTTAAGTGTCATCTGTGTTTGCCCATCATTTTTATTATTATTTAATTTTTACATAGTTAGGCAGATGGTTATTTAGCATGTTCATTTTACCCCCTTCTTTCTTTGTCTATATGCTGTGTATTGCATATGCTAATAAATATGATAAAATGTCAATTCCCTAAAATATTTTTTTTAAATATAGATTCTTATCTATATAAAAAAAAAATAAAGAGCCAAAAAAATGGTGGTTTTACTGCTTGCTACTCCATTTGCTACTGCATTTTCTCTTGAGTGAACTACAGACTGGAAATCTGTGCACTCAGTAATGGTAGATGTGAGTTATGCCAGCCATGCAGTATAGTCTTTAAGAGTTACAGTAAATGGCTAACAGTAAAATGAACCATGGCTGAGGCCTAACTGAGTCATTCTGGTCCTTTCCAGGTCTAATTAATGTCTCTTTTACTGACAGCTAACAAACTAATGAACCAGCACCTGCGTCAGCACCATGGACAGTGCTGCTGGTTTGGTCTTTGACCTGTATTGATGTCGGATGACTCACAGGCCAAACTGTGCCCACTCTGAGCCAGAGGATCCGCACTAGTGTAAACAAATTTGGTAATTACTAACATAGGAAAATCCTTAGTGCTGGACACCCATAATATTGAACCTACAGTGTTAAACTTACTCGTAAAGTGTTTATGCCCCTGTGGAATTAACTGTATACTCTTTAAAAGGAGGCGCCAAAAAGTGTTCTAGGTAAAAATTATAGAACCTTTCTCAAGAGAGCATTTAATCCCTTAAAGCCTTGGATGATTTTTGTAAGCTTTGGTTTTAAGACCTATTATTCAGTTTCCACTATTACTGATTATGCTCATATATATGAAGCATTATTTTGTATATGCTATGATTTTTTCAGTGTTCACTTTGAATTATTCAGTGTCCACTATGAAAAATTTCAGAATCCTTTATGAATAGTTAAGTATTTACTATAAATTGTTCAGTATCTACTATTAATCAATTAATATCCACTGTGATTTTTTCAATATTCCATTAAATATCCATTATAAATTATTTTGTATACAATATGAATGATCCAGTATCCATTATAAATTATTGAGTATCTACTACAAATGATTATTTGTCCACTACGAATTATTTAGTATCTACTATTAATTATTTAGTATCTGTTGTGAATTATTTAGTATCTGATATGAATTATTATTTGCCTGTTATAAATGATTTAGTATCTGATATGAATTATTATTTGCCTGTTATGAATTATTCAGTATCTGATATTAATTATTCATTATCTGTTGTGAATTATTCATTATCTGTTATGAATGATTTAGTATCTGATATGAATTATTATTTGCCTGTTACAAATTATTTAGTATCTAATATTAAATATTCAGTATCTGTCATGAATTATTCACTATCTGATATGAATTATTATTTGCCTGTTATGACGTATTTCGTATCTACTATTAATTATTCAGTATTTTTTGTGAATTATTCAGTATTTTTTGTGAATTATTCAGTATTTTTGTGAATTATTCAGTATCTGATATTAATTATTATTTGCCTGTTATTAATTATTCATTATCCTCTATGAATAACTCAATATCCACTATGAATTGCTGTGTTTAAAGGCTCACTGGTTCTTGTTGTGTCTAAAAGTATTTCTTCTGTGGCATCACTCCAAGTTTACTTTACCTTTATTTTTAGGAGCGTGGATAATAATTCAGCTGTGGGCAATATACTGTGAAATATTTGCACTGCTGTGCTGCATTATTATTTGTCTTAATTGGCTGAAAATAATGTGCATATTCATTTAAAAGTCTTACCAACGAACACTGGAAATTGTTTAAAGGCATCACAGTCGGACAGTGAAGTCTTTTGGAAAGAGCTCGCCTAAGGATGAAGCAAAGCTAAAATCCACTCTGCCCTAGACAGTCAAGGTTCTGACTCAATGGATTACATACATCTCTGTCCTTCTCACCTCAGAGTTCTGGGGGGTTTTATAATACTGCTGGTTCCTGTAGTCTGTCTAGGATTTTAAAAAGGACACCATGTTCCAACCTTCTCTCTCAGTGTTTCAGAAAACTGTACTTTGCCACTTTGCTGCTATGAAGTTTGTTATTGTAGCTTTAATCATTAAAGTCAACAGTTTAGCCTCAATGAGTCATAAACCGTGACTCAGCAGAAGCTGATAAACACTAAAGAATGTGAAATTGTCTAAAGCCCAGCCATTTAAAAGCTTTAAAACTTTAATGCTCTTTGTTCTGTTTGGATATCGGGCAAGCTTTTATGTTATGGACTCAAGTGGGAAGTAAATTGTTTGCTTTGGTTTCGTGGAAGTATGGGCCATATTTTTCAATTACTCTGTTTGCTCTGAGAACATTTGGTTGAAGCTCCAAAGTATTCCCCATAACTTCATGTTAAACATCTCCAATCAACAGCAAGGTTCATCATTGCAGAATATGGCATTACTGAGGATACTGCTGTTAAGAAACTTTGGAAAATAATCTAATACATCAGCGAATGGCGACAATGGTTCAATGTGCCAAACAAAGAATTTAACATGTTGTGAATCAGTGCAATCGTAGCAAAATCTACTCACTTGCAGACCATTTTCAGACTCCTGACCTCTGGAGGACTGTGGTATTGATGGGATTTGAACTTATGCTCTCCTGACAAATATGCCACTCCAGAGCTGTGAACTCATGTACATATGATTTACTCAGAACAGTGTTTTTATGTAGTGTAATTTCACAGCTCTAGACCGGCCTAACTGCTGCTCATCAAGCTCTTGAGTGGAGCAACTGTCTAACTGCCTGCTTGTCAGGATACAGGAGATAATAGGTTCAAATTCCATCAATTACATGGTCCTCTTTATGATTCAGAGTCAGAGAACAGGAATAGGAAGACCTCCCCATATCATAGGGGGAGCTCTAACCTGCAGATGAGTATAAACAGTAAATCAATTAAGGGGAGGAGCCACAGACTAAACATCTTACACAGTATTTTAATTAGTTTCAGCTGCAGCTTATTTGCAGATGTTTTGGAGGCTCAACTCAGTATGTAATGTAGACCAGCCTAACTTTGGTCTAACTGCTGCTCATCAAGTGTGAGGAGGACTTGAGTTCAAATCCCAGCAAGAGCTCAGTGCTCCATTGTTAAAAGCCTGCTAATGTGATTGGTGACATCACCTCCAGACAGGGAACAAACATCAAATCAAATCCCATCAACACCACAATTCACCTTTCTGTTCATGATTCCACAGCTTTAGAGTGGAGCAATTGTCTAATTGCCTGCTTGTCAGGATACAGGAGATAATAGGTTCAGATTCCATCAATAGCACAGTCCTCTTTATGATTTGGAGTCTAAGAATAGGAAGACCTTCCCATATCAGAGGGGGAGCTCTAACCTGCATAGTATAAACAGTAAATATATTAAGGGGAGGAGCCACAGACTAAACATCTTAAACAGTATTTTAATTAGTTTCAGTCATGAGTTTAAATCATGAAACATGGAGGTTCACTGGTGGTGTTGGACAGTAAATATAATGGTTATATTTGCAATGTAAACACTGTGGCCGATTAAGTTGTCCAACTGACATCAGCAATGACTGCTATGAATTGGTAAATCTTCTTCTGTGTTTGGGAAAACTTCCTTTTCTTCACCAGCCAAGGTTTTCTTTTTTTTTTCAATGGCTTTTGGAAAGAACATGGGAACCAGTCAGCCTAACTCTTCCCAGCTTAATTCCTCCCAGGTGATTTACATGTCCAGCTCTATGATGTGCCTCTTGCCCCTCCCCAGTCCAGAGAGAGATGAGAACTCACCATGCTGGCAGAATCATGCCTCAGTTTAATTGGTATAATGAAATGAAGCAAGCTGTTGGATTTCAAAGCCGCTTGCTCGCACTAAATAATCCTTTCATGGCAAAACCACAGGGATCTCCAGTGCAGTGTCAAAGCTGTCATTCTGGCCTGATCTGAGAGCAGTTGTGTGATTTTCTATAGAGGGGTTAAGCGTAGGATGTGAGCAGGCTATGCTGGTTGCCGATCAGTAATAAAGAGAGAAGCTTCCAGCCAGAACGGAAAAAGGGGGAATGTCTGCCCTCAGCAGCTGGCATATGAGTCAAAGATGAATGGCTTTCCCTGAAAGGGAAAATGTTTTCAGAGCCATCCCTGTGCAAAGCTCTGTTCGGATGAGTGACAAAATTTTTGACATGTTGCGAAGAACCACGCAGAGATTTTAAGGTTACACTGCTTGAGGGTGGCTCACCCCTAAGCTTTTAGTGCCTGACTAAAAGAACAGTCATAAACTTTGGCTGTAGCTACTGCAATGTCTTTAATGAGACAGAACTCCAGCGGGGACACAATGACAGAGTGGGTGTGCAATGTGTCGCCCTGGTGGTTCGTTTAAGGCTGTACTATTTGTCTGTTATTTTGTCACGGGGGGTGACATCCAAGAAAAATGTCACGTATTTCAAGCCTTTTAGATATACTGAGGGAAAAAACACACCTTATAGTATTGCACATCCTTAGCTGACATGAGTAGCTGAGAGCTGAAAGTTAAAATAAGGATATCTGTTCTTTAGTGTAGCCTCTCAGCCTTTCTGATTGTTTAACCTCTTAGCAAATACAAGGCTTATTACACACTAAGGTGTATTACCCAGTAACTACAAAGACTTCTGTAAAAACTGGTGGGGCTTTTCATTGGTAATAGAAGTTTGTAATAACACTAAGGCCCACCGACAGATAATAGGCTTTTTTAGGGGTTAAATCTGACACCAGAGAAGTTAAATAGATCAGCATGTTGAACAATTTCTCCCTTTCCATGTTTTTTACTTCTTGTTGGATACACTATGTTTTTCCTTACTGAGCATGCAAGCTCATTCAGAGTACAGCTTGGTTGGTGGTGTGGTTGACGTGTGGGTGGTGTGGTAGGTGTGGTGCAACAGATAATACCACCACCTGCCAGTGAGCTACCACACCACGTGGGAGACCGGGGTTGGATTCTGGTTTCGGTCTGGGTGGCTGTGCTGCGCTACACCAATAAGAGTCCTTGGGCAAGACTTATTGTTTTTCCCAGTAAGATTAAGCCCTTAAAACAGATGGGCCGAAAGTGTTATTACAAACGTCTATTACCAAAGAATAGCACCACCAGTTTGTACCTGAGTAATACACCTTAGTAATACACCTTGCTGCATTAAGAGGTTACAATAAAATATGAGCAATATATGAATTGTATTCTTATTTATGTGGGTTCTTCCTCAAAAAGACAAGTTTTCACACTAACAAACAAAAAATCAATAAAAAGACCACTCAAGTCAGGTCAAGTGGGGTTTTATTGTCATTTCAACTACATACTGAGGACACAGTGAAACGAAACTACGTTCCTCCAGGACCATGGTGCAACATAGACACAGTGCATACAGAACACAAATGCAACACAATACAAGTGCGGATAGACAACACAACACAGTACAGACAGAGAATAATAAATAATTGGCGGTAGTGTGCAAATTATGCAGTGTGCAATAAATATTCCAGTCCAGTGAGGTAGTAAAGTTATTTGTGCAAAATGCTTCCCATATTGTCTGGGGTAAATGGTTGGAGAGAGAGAGAGAGAGAGAGAGAGAGAGAGAGACAGTGTGTATGGAACAGAAAAACCATCAGTTCAGTCTCTGGAGTTGAGAAGTCTGATGGCTTGGGGGAAGAAGCTATTGCAGAGTCTGGTTGTGTTGGACCGGATGCTGCGGTACCTTCTTCCTGATGGCAGGAGGGAGAACAGTCTGTGTGAAGGGTGGGTGGAGTGATCCACAATGCTGGTTCCTTTGCGGATGCAGCGGGCAGTGTAAATGCCATTTATAAACTCCTCCAGTCTTCCAACTTCTTCCAGTTACATCCAGAGGGAACTTTCTCTGGCATGGCGTACAGTGCGCTGCCACTTTTCCATTAGTTCTGAGATCAGATATACTTTCCTTGGTGTAGTGACGCTGTCACCATTAAGAGCCAGTGGCAGTTCATTCTCCACAGAGACCCAAACAGACAATTTCCATGATGGAGCTGTTTTCAGGCCCTGTCCAAAACTCATTAACTCATTGGAATAAAGACAATGCGGGCTTGTTCACATTAACTTGTAATTACACATATCTGATTCTCTCTCGCTCACTCACTCACTCTTTCTCCCTCTCTCACATTCTATTCTGCCATCTCTCCATTTCCATTTGCCTTTTTAATTAGAATCTTGAATGCTGAGCAATATGAATTAACCTGCCTGTAAGAAAAATGACCAGCCTTTGTCCATTGCATGTTTTAAGAGCAACCTTAAAAGCAAATTCAAGCCTCAAATGCTTTGAAACACCATCTAACAAACGTTACATGTTAAACATGGCGACATGTTTTGTCTTCCTTCCTTCGTCCCACATGAGCAAATTATCATTTTGGAGCTAGCGGCTCTTTCCAGGCATCAAATGACATGTAATTGCTTGAGGAATTCATATGCAAGAGCACTTTTATAGGAGAGTGGAAAACTAGCTGTTCTTGTACAGCCTGCAATCAACAGCTTTTGTAGCATAATCCTCTTGACTGTCGAGCATTGCTGTTGACGCATGTGTCTCACTTTGCTTTTTTTTCACAGGCAGCATTTAAATGTCGATATGAGAAAGCCTGTCCAAGTGCTGAGAATGCTTACCACCAGCCTGCATTATTCTCATTGTGTACAGGGTTAGCTTAGGATACTGGGCCATATGGCTAGGGCTGTCTCTGGGCTCTCCTCTTAAATAACTGCTCTGAGTTGCCTAGATGGCTCAGAGTGTGCACATCCTTGTATCTGTCAGATATGAAAAATGATACTACAGAGCTACAGTAAGGAATAATTGCGAGTTTTTAGTGTTGCCGTTTGGTATTGTAAATGCACCCAATACAAAATGCAACAAAAGCATAGTGCAGAATATTTGAATTGGAATCAGCAATATATTGAAACACATTCTATATTATAATATGGTAAATAAAATGGTATGCTAGATCTCCTCACACACCTTAATGAGCAGCAGTTAAACCATAGGGCCGGTCTAAAAACACAGTTCTGAGTAAATGTATACGATTTCACAGCTTTAGAATGGAGCAACTGTCTAACTGCCTGCTTGTCAAGAGACAGGAGATCATAAGGTCAAATGCCATTCGAACACCATGGTCCTCCATGGTCAAGATTCTGAGAATAGGAAGGCCTCCCCCAATGTAACAGGGGGAATTCTAACCTGCAGATAGAAATAAACAGTAAACAAATTGAGGGGGGGGGGGGGCCACAGACTAAACATCTTACCCAATATTTAATATTGAATTCAGCTGCAGCTCATTTACTGATATTTTTGAGGCTCAACTCCCTATGTATTGTTGTCCAAACTTGAAGTATCTTGCCTATACTTGCCTATACTACAAATTCTGAGCCAATGTTTGGTGCCTTTCTCCGTAACCATCAACTGAATTAATTAGAACTCAATAGAGAATATTTATATTATAAGGCCAAGGTTTCCAGCCACAGATTAAGCTTACCTGTCCTTCCCAGAGTTGTCCTGACCAAATCTGACCAGTAGGATTCATTGGGAAAATTGGGGGTGATTGTTTTCTTTCTTTTATCCATAGACAAGAACTAACGCACTAAAACTCTTAATAATATCCACATCCAGCCTAAGTCAGCCCTTACATCATAGGTTTATGTTCGGATGAGGACGGAGAGTGAGAGTGAGGACACGTTCCCAAGTGCCGGTGTGACGTTCCTTTATTTCCATAAGCTCCCCTCACTCCTTCTCTCTCTCTCTCTTTCTCTCTAGATTATTAGAATTTCTAATATTCCCTTCACAGCAGATTAAGACGATTAGTCCCTGTCTCAGAATGGAATTAGTTCATTTGGAAACCTTCTTCCCTCACTGTTAATCTCCGCCAGCAGTTCGCAAAGCACTTGAACTTTCGCAAAAGGTACTACAAGCAGCTCAGCGCAGGCTGCACATTCTCGGCTGTTTGTCATAACTTTCCCCACTCTGAGAAAGATTGTATTTGAAGCAGCTGGGAAATTCTAACCCTGCGAATGAGAGACTATCAGGGAGCATCCAAATGATGGGTATTACCTGCCATCTGGAGATATCTGAGAGCACACTTACAGACGGGGAGCACAAAGCAAACAAAAGTCCAGTGCCAGTGTTTTCAAACTGCTCGTTCACAATTGAGAACTGCTTTTAATTTAAAGATGGTTATTTTGTGCGAAAAAAATAGAGCTCTGAAAGAAAATAGATGGGAAGTACGCAAAATAAATGCCTAAGCATAGAAATATGGCAGACACATCAAGGTAGGCCGCAATGGAACGCAGTTAACTTGAGTTAGTGAATTAACTTTTACAGCGTTTTAAGGCACAACCCATGTAGGCTTTTACATGCAGATGAGATTATTCAGAAGAAAGGAATAACTGTCTTATATATGTGCCTTTTTAGCATTTTGTTGACTCCAAAAACTGTGACTTCCCTCTTGGATTTCAGATGTACGGTCCTCCCAGTCTGGGATGAAAACTTGCAAATTTATAAACTACAGTGCATGACTTTTTCACTTTAGAGTAAAATGTAGCCTAATGAAATGTTTGCCCAAACTTAACTCGACACACAGCAGGTTTACATTCAGTTGAGTCTGACAAAAATCTCTCCAAAACCAATCAAGTGTATTTTTGGCTCTATATTCTTTGAACTTTGAAAAAAAGTGAAATGTTGATACAGCACCCATTAGGGAGGTAAAGGTCTGGGATTCAGCCATGTCTCTACACTGCTGGGTTCTCTCTTCACTGGCTTCCTGTAGCTGCTGCCCGCATCAGATTCAAAACCTAGGCACTGGTCTACAAAGCCAAGAGTGGACCAGCCAGCCCGTCGTACTTGATGGCAATGGTCAAAAGCCGATCTGCACCAAGAGCCCTTCGAGCTTCAAGTACGGCTCGGCTCGACCCGCCATCCCTCAAAATCCACGGAAGATGAGCGTCTGGGCTTTTTTTTTGTCCTGCACCGAAGTGGTGGAACGAGCTTCCCCTAGGTGTCCAACACTCGCTGTCCTCAAACCCAGACTGAAGACCCTCCTCTTCTGAGAATACTTGGGTGAATAGTAGAGTACTATGGTCTCCTTATTGACTTGTGTTTAGTAGAGTCTTAAGTTAGAGGATCTTTGAATTTTAGTCTATTCAAACTAGCTGAGGTTTTTCTTGGGTAAATAGCAGAGCACTTTTGTAAGTTGGTCTGGATAAGAGCATCTGCTAAATGCCTTAAATGTAAATGTAAAGGGAAACTAAAGTCATGGGTTGGTTCAGACTGAGGTTTGGACCTCACGGTTCAGTACAAGTTTGGTACAGCAGGACTAAAGCAACAACTGTGCTCAATATTTTAGCAATTATAATTCTCCCAAAATATCTGATCCAGCTAATCAGCTAATTAACAAGCCTTTTCTAGATGGACACTGAACAGTCGGCTCTCGTAGTCAATATGTTGAATATGGGACAAATGAGCAGGCATTCGGACACATTGGCGGACACACAGAGCCAGATCTTTATGGTGAGATGATGTGTCAGAGCATCCAAGAAGAGCCGTATCGCGCCCTCCCCCTAGGGAGATTCTGAGCCGCCGCCCACAGGCTCACTTGAGGACTTTTGTTGTGTTGTGTTTCCTTTCCTGTTTTGATTCACTGACTCGGTTCTTGTTTCATGTTCATATGTTTGGTTCAGTGTTTGTTTAGTTAATGTGTTTCACCTGAGACTGGGGGTACTTAAGGAGCTCGGACACTGAGCTCATCACCGAGAATTGCTAGTTTAGGACCTCGAGGTAGCTTGAGAGGTTCCGGACACGGATTACGGTGTGTTTATGCCAGCTTTGACTCATTGTTCATGTTCTTGAGCAGGCCACACAGCCCTCTATGGATTTAGCGAGGCACAGTCGCTCACTCCCAAGTTTACACCCACGACTCTCGCTCCAACTAGACGACCCTCTTCCATGCTGCATTGCCAGAGTTTGGTCGGCCTAGCCGTTTTTGGTTCTGCGGCTGGTTCCCCAGCTCTCTTTTCCCCTTTTGATAAGTCTCTGCGCGGTTCTCGCGTCCTTAGTTCCCAACTTAGTTTCCCCAGGCACTGACTGTAGGTTTTGTTCATATTCCCTCTGTTTCCCTGCCCTGCTCACCTAGCTCAGCTCCCAGAGCCCTTTGTGTTCGCCCTCTTGTTTGTCGAGTTTACGTTGTTTTCTTGTTTATTCCCGTTAGTTGCTACGTTGTTTACTTTACTTTACTTACTATTATTTGTTAAAGTACTTGCATTGGACCCATCTCTGCGAGTGTTCATCCTTAGTGTCTGGCCTAACCATGACACAAACCCCCATAAGTACATCATACGTCACCTTTTTTGGTTCTATTGCAAATATGACAGTATGAACAAAAAGCTAACCAGGACTTTAAAATTGTAGCATTTTTTGCTTAGTCTGAACAAAGGGAGGCAAATTATATGCACAGTATGAACACACCCTATAAGTATAAATGGACCAAATTATAAACACACCCTAAAAAGCAGCAGCTGGCATGTTTGCATCCCTACCCTTTTTAACAGAAAAGTGCATTGAATGGTTAAATGACCTTGAATCCAGTTTCCAGTCCAAGCTTGATAGGAGGGACACTATGTGGGCAATCAATTACATTCCCTTAGCTTCCAGCTAGAAGTCTACATTTGAAGAACCACCACATTTAGCTCCATAAGGAACCAATGTTTGTAATAGAGATGTGTGATTGATCACATTGGACCTTTAACTTGGTCAAAAATCTTTTCATCAAGTGACCGTCCTCTAGACCTTTCAATTTTTTGGCTTTTTTGGCAGCCCAACAGTCTAATGCACTGATACTATGGCCCTGGGGTTTGCAAGTTCGAATCCCCAGCCATGCCTCTTTTCCATCAGCGACCAGAGTCTGAGAGAGTGCAATTGGCCATGCTCTACTTGGGCATGTGGGTAGATGGTGCTCACTTCCCTCATCACTCTTAAGCGATGCTGGCCGGCACAGGCATCTGTTTGCTGAGAACCTGGCACTTTCCTCAGAGCGTGTTGGCTACCCAAGAGTTTGAAAATAGGCAATCCTTACCCTCCTTTCCTAGTGGCGAGAGCATTGCTAGCCCAAGGGGGAGCTTCAAACGGGTGGGCTAAGTGGTAGTACTAAATTCGACTAGAAAAAAAAATATTACCATTACCAAAGTGGTTCTTTTACAGCATCCCTCAAAGAACCATGTGAAGCACCTTAGTTTTTAGAAGCAATAACCAGCAAAACTAAGACAAACATCAAGCTAAATCTTTTGCATAACTGTTCAAAGCATAACTACAACATCAATCCTAACATCAGAGGCTGTTCGGTGACGGGGCAATCCATCCTCATATGGAGCTCCAGCCTGTGCATCAGCTGAATAATTGTCGTGAAGCCGTGGGAAGGTTAAGGGGAAGATCACACTGCTACGCTAGAGCTCTATTTGTGGAGCACTGTTCCATTTCAGTCCTCATTCTGACAGATCTGAGGCGTGTAGTGTAATCAGTACTGTAATAGTTGCATAACTCATTTCATTTCCTTGATGCTCTCCCTCTTGCTCCGCACAGCCGAAAGCCTCTTACTGCATATTTGAGGGGTCATAAGCTGCTCTGAGTTTCTGCCATTGCCTTGCAGGACATCCTTGCCTTATATTTACATGTAACCATATCCGAAGCGTCTTATGAGCAGAATGCATCAGAGCCTGCAGGAAATCAGCTGAAGATAATTGCATGGCTGGAGAGGGGCTTAAGAATTTCATGATTGCATCTAAGACGCGACCAGAGAAATGAAGATCTTCCTGCTGTGTTTTATTTACATGAAACCAGTGTAATCTGTGCTGATCCTCCAACAACTGAACGCGTGCAAAAATATGAAGAAAGGCTTTCTACTAGATTTTGGAACAACATTGGTGTGAGAATTTGATCGATTGCATTTAGTGAGGTCAGGATGTTGGATGATCAGCACCCCACCTAAAATGCGTATTATTGATGGAAGCCGGAAATACAGAAAGATTAGAAATGACTAAATTATGCATTTTGGAAAATACTCTCATTATATGTTCTTATTAAACTATATTTACCATATTTTATCCATTTTAACTAAATTGCTACTACAAAAGAGTTAACCCTTAAACTGGCTATTCTTTAAATAGTCCATATGTTATAGGACGGGGAATGGGATGGGGGTGGCAGACCCAAGTGCAGAGCTCTTGGTTATTTTGTTGCTTGGTATTTTGTTAATTATTTACTTCCTCATTACGTCATTACTGGATAATGAAGATGTATAATCATTTATCATTTATCAGATTTAGCAAAGTAAAAGCATGAACATGAAAAATAGGAATGCTTGGGTTTAACTGTTTATGGTACAGGATTACCCCTACCACTATTGAGACACCTACCATGGTTCCTTCCAAAATAAATAAAAATAATAATAAAAAAAAGAGCTTATCCTGCTTTTGTTGGAGTAACTGTCTCTACTGTCCAGGCAAGAAGGCTTTCTACTAGATATTTCCCCAGCATTGCAATAAGGATTTGACTGCATTCAGCGAGAGGAGTGCTAGTGAGGTTAGGTTGTTGGATGATCAGCACCCTACCTCATCCCCAACCAACTCACTAAGTCATCCCAGAAGTATTGGATGGAGCACAATCATTATTCCAGACAACACAGTAGTTCCACTGCTCCACAGCTCAATGCTGGGGGGCTTTATACCCCTCTAGCCCACGTCTGGCATTAGGCAGCATGGTGCCCATAGGTTTATGCTTATCTGCTCTACAGAGTCCTATTCTATTGGCAGTACTTCTCTACAGGGACTAGATAATTTCTTCAGTTGTATGTGTTTAGTTATATATTACCCCCAGCTCTCAATGTTGAGAATGTTTAAATATGTCAAAAAAGGAATATTCATGACTGAATATATAGGAATATAGACTGAATATAGGAAGAACACCTTGACGTAGCTGCACCTAACCCCATAAATCAGCAATGCACTAATTAACGAGAGAACAAGAGAATAGCAATCCAGCTTAAGTCTGGATTTCCAATGGAGAATCCCCAGAGATAAGTGCAATTTAATCAAAGCCTAGGCCTAATCTGTGCCTGGAAAACCAGCCTAAAATCACTTTACATCATATTACGTATTACAGCCATCGGCATCAGCTTTTTCTTGGTAGTGTGGAGTGTTAGAACGGCATTCTAAAAGCGAACCAATTTCAAAAATATGGAAAAACCATTATCCTTCATTGGCCATTCCTGGAAAAATACACCTCTGTAAAGCTCTTTCTAAAGCTGTCGCTGGACAGTAGCTTTGTGTTATACTTCTTTTAACATTTAAAAGGGGTACGACACAAAGCTATTGTGTTTGATACTAAATCTGTCCTTGATTAGGTCTGGAAATACCTGCCTTCATCTGCCCTTAACTTTCTTTGCTCTCCATGAATCCATTCAGAACTAACCCTGTCTCTTTATCTTCTCAGGGTAAAGGGCTGCCCACTTATCTGGACAGACCTGTTAGAAGACCGCTGGGTCCCCCACCACCTGTGTCAGACGAGCTGCACACCCTCCTACCACTGCTACCTGCCTAATGACCATGTTCAAACCTTGATGGACTCTTAACTATCTGCACTATTAATATCACCACTATTAACTACCATTACTCTGACCATCACTGCCAGGACTATATCACACCATGATTATTGTGATTATCATATTATTATATTATGATTTTATGATTATGTTGCACACTTGAGCAGCACAACAGTAGAAGTCTTGGTGGTTCGGTGACCTTTAACAATAATTTATAAAACGTCTGATCAGAGGAGGATGGGTCAAGTCCCTCTTGTGAGTCTTGGTTCCTCCCAAGGTTTCTTCCTCCAGCTCTGAGGGAGGTTCTCCTTGCCACTGTCGCCTTTGGATGCTCACTGAGGGTCTATGGTTTTCATGTCTTCTTATGTTGTTGATCTCTTGTCTTTTACTGAGTACTGATTCTGTAAAACTGTAAAACTGTGATTGGATGATATTTGGATTTAGATTTAAATGGGAAACGCTATAAGTGGTTAACTGCATCAGACCCCCCATCACCATCCATATCAGACCAGCGGCACACCCTCCTACCAATGCTACCTGCCTAATGACCATGTTAAAACCTAAATGGACTCGTAACTATCTGCCACTGTTAATATCACCACTATTAACTATCTGTTGTATCTGGTTTGGTCATTTCTATCAATAATGTTTGAATAGTTCTGACCAGAGGAGGATGGGTCAAGTCCCTCTTGTGAGTCTTGGTTCCTCCCAAGGTTTCTTCCTCCAGCTCTGAGGGAGGTTCTCCTTGCCACTGTCGCCGTTGGCTTGCTCACTGGGGGTCTTTGATCCTTCATGTCTTCTTACGTTATTTCTTTTTTTGTCTATGTTGTAAAAAGCTATACAAATAAATCTGACTTGACTTAACTTAACCAGACGTGGGCAGGGTAATACCAAACATTTTAAACAAGTAAACTGAAATTGCATTTATAAAATCCACATTGTTTAGTTGTCCAAATGTTCGTGGACACCCAGGCTGGAATAGAGATCAGGCTTAGAAAAGCTGGCATTGCTGCAGTGTTATGGAGTTTCCAACACCGGATGACACACTTTGCCACATGGCGCATAAAACACAGTGAAAGACTCTCAGCAGGAGGCAAAACAACAACCGTTCAGATCTCGAAACCTCCTTCCAAGCCTCGTCCACACCCTCCCGCGCATAGCAGCAAATGTGCTCTTCTTTTAACCCGAGAAAATATATATAACATTACATTGTGCTGAAAGGGCTGCACTGCTGAGTTGGGCTGTTGTTGTTGTACCTAAGCAAAAAACAGGGTTCTATGTACACTATGTGTCCAAATGTTTGTGGACACTGTTTCTAATGAATGCATTCAGCTACTTTGAGTTGCACCCATTGCTGACACAGATGTGCAAATGCACACAGACAGCTTGTCTGGTCCCTGTAAAGAGGCACTGCTAATAGAATAGGACTCTCAGATAAACACAATGAAGCTATTGGCACCATGCTGCCTAACGCCAGGCGTGGGCTATAGAAGGGTATAAAGCCCTCCAGGATTGAGCTATGGAGCAGTGGAACTAACAGTGTTCTCTGGAGTGATGGTTGGTGCTTCATTCAATACTTTTAGGATGAGTTGGGAATGAAGTGGGGTGGTGATCATCCAACATCCTGACCTCACTAATGCTCTTGTCGCTGAATACAATCAAATTCATTTGATGGCTCAGTTACATCTGTTAAAAAGGACCTTTCATCGATCACAAAAGAAAAATACTCAGTTGGTGAAGTTAAGAACTCTCTCGCAGAACGGCACTTTATTGCGTACAGTACAGCCGGACAGGCCCTGTGGCACGGCGGCCCTGTGGCCCTGCGGCCCTGCGGACAACAGACTCCTTAAAGTGTCCATTAGGACGCCTCCATTTGTCTCTAAGCAGACAGTGAGTGATGTTTGGAGGGAGTGTATGGCAGCAGTGCCCTTCATTTCGGCCACTGTCATAAATTTCAGTCTCGGCCCAGCACAGCAACACTGAACTACATGGCAGATTGAGAAATGCTGCTTGTCAATGTTCACTCAAGGGGTTCAGAGCAAAGACCATGCTAAGAAGTCCCTACTGTCAGAGTGTTTAGAGCACACACTGCATGGGAATGTGCGTGGTTGGGAAATGGCAGTTATAAGCCCTGAAAATGTAGCCATATTAGAAAAAAGACTTACGTCAAAGTTGTCACTAAAGGTAAATTACAGTTATTTGAATTTTGCAAAGCAATAATTTAACAAATTGAAGAAAATACCTTCCAAATCTGACAATCTCACATATAATATCACATATTTGACCACTGTGATGATTATATATATATACAGTGCCCTCCATAATTATTGGCACCCCTGGTTAAGATGTGTTCTTTAGCTTCAAATAAATTGAGTTTTTTTCTAAATAATATAGGACCACGATGGAAAAAAACAGTAAAATCCAAACTTTAACTCAAGTGAATTTATTCAGTAGGAAAAAAATCCCACAGTAAGAAATAATTGTTTAACATCAAATCATGTGTGCCACAATTATTGGAACCTCTGATGTTTATACTTTGTACAACCCCCTTTTTCCAACAAAACAGCACCTAATCTTCTCTTATAATGTTTCACAAGATGGGAGAATACAGATACAGATTTTTGACCATTCCTCTTTGCACAATCTCTCTAAATCATCCAGCGACCTGGGTCCTCTCCTCTGCACTCTCCTCTTCAGCTCACCCCACAGGTTTTCAATGGGGTTGAGGTCTGGGGCTGAGATGGCCATGGGAGGAGCTTGATTCTGTGTGTGGTGAACCAGTTCTGTGTAGATTTGGCCATATGTTTTGGGTCATTATCTTGCTGAAAGACCCAGTGACGACCCATCTTCAGCTTTTGGGCAGAAGCCACCAGATTTTGTTTTAAAATGTCCTGTTATTTCAAAGCTTTCATGATGCCATGCACCCTAACAAGGTTCCCAGGGCCTTTGGAAGAGAAACAGGCCCACAGCATCACTGATCCTCCCCCATATTTCACAGTGGGCATGAGGTGCTTTTCTGCATACTCAGCTCTTGTGTTACGCCAGACCCACTTAGAGCATTTGTTGCCAAAAAGCTCTATCTTAGTTTCATCTGACCAAAGCACACGGTCCCAGTTGAAGTTCCAGTACTGCTTAGCAAACTCCAAACGTTTGCGTTTATGATTGTGAGTGAGAAAAGGTTTTTTCCGTGCATGCCTCCCAAACAGCTTGTTGGCATGCAGATAGCGCCTGATGGTTGTTTTGGAGACTTTGTGACCCAAGAAGCTACCATTTGTTGCAATTCTGTAAGAGAGAGCTTTGAAAACCTTTTTATTTCTCTTATCATCCTCCTCACTGTGGTGGCAAAATAAACTTGCGTCCTCGTCCAGGCTTGTTTACCACTGTTCCAGTTGTTTTAAACTTCTTAATAATTCCTCTGACAGTAGATATGGACAGGTGGAGGTGAGTGGCTATTTTCTTGTAGCCATTGCCTGACTTGTGGAGGTCAACACACATCTGCCTTACTTGAATGGTATGTTCCTTTGTCTTTCCCATGTTAAAGAGAAATGGCCTCTGTGTCACGTCATATTTATACCCCAGGGAAACAGGAAGTTGTGAATTACTAATTAAATGTTCCTACATACTCTGATAACTTCGTAAACTACTGTAGAATTGACAGAAATACTTTAATTACATTTATTTCCTAAGAAATGTTAGGGGTGCCAATAATTGTGGAACAGATGATTTTATGAAGAATAATTTCTTAGTCAGGGATTTTTTTTCCCCCTTAAAATTCACTTGAGTTAAAGGTTGGATTTTACTCTTTTTTCCATTGTGGTCCTATATTATTTAGAAAAAAACTTAATTTATTAGAAGCTAAAGAACACATCTTAACCAGGGGTGCCAATTAGTATGGAGGGCACTGTATATATATATATATCATTTCTATTGCTCCATTTATCTCGATTGACACAATATAAAGAACAATTTCCAGATTGAGACAAAATAACAGGGTGGTAAATAGGCTTATTAAACTGCACTAGGGTATTTTCCAACCCAAATAAGGTCACATACTTACTCTTTAGACATTAATGAACAATAGAACAACTTAAATACTCAATAAATACATGTCAGGCAATATATATATATATATATATATATATATATATATATATATATATATATATATATATATATATATATATATATATATATATATATATATAGAGATGCACTGCCAATAGACTCTAGAGAAGATACACATGAAATACTGACACCATGCCTAATACCAGGCATGGGCTAGAGGGGTATAAAGCCCCCCCAGCATTGAGCTGTGGAGCAATGGGACTACCTACTATGTTCTCAGGAATGATAATGGTGCTCCATCTGATTCTTTTGGGATCAGTTGAGGAGTTGGGGATTATAAGTTGAGGTGGTGATCATCCCATATCCTGACTACACCAACACCCTTCTTTCCGAAAGCAATCAAATCCTCACAGCCATCTAATAGAAAGCCTTTCCTGGACAGTAGACACGGTGAGACCAACAAAAGCAGGGCAAACTCCTTTTTTTATACCCTTGATTTCCCCATAATATTGTCCCTATGTTGTATATATAATCAATGCCATGCAAAAACCTTGGATCTCTAAAACAAACTTTGTTATTGTGGAGCATTTCTATTGGTCCATTTATCCCGATTGACACAATATAAAGAACAATTTCCAGATTGAGACAAAATAACAGGGTGGTAAATAGGCTTGTTAAACTGCACTAGGGTATTTTTCACCCCAAATAAGGTCACATGCTTACTCTTTAGACATTAATGAACAATAGAACAACTTAAATACTCAATAGATACATGTCAGGCAACTGTTAGCTGCCCAATGCTAAACTGATGGCAGTAACTTTCCATTTATTAGCCTTGAGGCGCAAAACTACAGAAGCAAACTTTGGATGTCAAATATATTTTGCCTTATTGACAATATTTAAACGGAAGCTGTATTTATTTGATCACTGGCCAGACCATTGCTTTACAATATTAAAAACATTAGACATTATAGGAGCTTCTCTCTTACCCTAGGTGGCTCCATTATTCACCCCTCCCTCCAGTTCACGGAGTGCACACTAACAACAGCCTGACTTTCCACCAGCTGAGAGCTAGGGAAGCCCCTGGGGGACGTAGTGAATGGAATGTGGAGCAAGTGAAAGTGCTTAGTACTGAGATTGGAGCTAATATTATGACAGCTTCCACAACGCAGTAAAGAGGAACGGAAACTGATGAGAAGATCAGAAGGCTACGTTTTGCCACAGCAGGCGCATCGAGATGCTGATGGTTCCGGGATTCCTTGGTTTATTTGCTAATAAAGTTTGGACTGACTTGTTCAGTTGAAGGTCAGCAGAAGCCAAGTCATATCCATGCAGCAGAACCGAACTGATCACACTGGTCATACGGTCTTCGCTGTTTTTCACTGGCGGTTACAGTGTGAGCACTGCTGCTGAGTTACTGTGGATCCCTCACTGGCTTTTTCTGTCAAACTCCCTCCCTGTTTAATTGCCCGGAGAGGGAGGCTGGGCGGACGTTGGAGAGGCCGGAACGTGTGTGCAGTCCTCCAAAGGTCAGCCTGCGCCCAACACGCTCATAAGGAGAGTCCAATTAAGAGGAGCCCAGTGGATTCACATTATTTATTTAGCGAGGAGGAGGAGGAGAGGGAAGAAGATCAATGGAGAGCTGGAACTTAATCACCGCTCTCTCGACAGGCCACTTTTACTGGGGCGTAATCCCTCTCCACACACTATAGGGGTTTAGACACCATTAAATGCCACCACCAGTATGACTGTGTGAACTGAGCAATAATTAGACAGCCTTAATAGTGCAGGCCTGAAAAGCAGATTGTACACCCTAATGAACAAACGCGTTACTCGAAATTGGCACCGGCCCTCCATCATTACGTAACTGAGAGTTCGGCCTTCAGGTAGGCCTCTCGCTGTGTCTGCAAACAGTAATGATGAGAAAAATACTTTTTTATTTGACTAAATCATAAATACACAAGAACCTGATGATCGCCAAACATGCATTAGCCTCAGCTGTAAAAGTGCAGCAGTGTTAAAGCAGTGATTTTTCATTACCCTCAAACTTTAACCCTCCTGTTATCTTCAGCTGTAAGGAACAGCAGTAATGTTCTTGTGTTTTTAACTCATTTCATATTAATTTATTAATCAATATTTAGTGTCAAAATTTTCACACCCTTACATACCAGGGTTGACTTATGATAATTCACAAATTTTTCACACAAAAAATGTAAAATAATAAGTTTTTAATATATATATAAATAATAGTGATAATTTGTAAATATTTTATTTGTATTATTATTATTATTATTGGTTGTTGTTAACAACAAAAAATGTCTAAATAATAATAAAAATAACAATAACAACATTTAGTTATAACAAGTATTATTATTGATGTCATTGTTGTCATTGTCATTGTTGT
Source organism: Salminus brasiliensis (assembly GCF_030463535.1). Classification (NCBI taxonomy): domain Eukaryota; kingdom Metazoa; phylum Chordata; class Actinopteri; order Characiformes; family Bryconidae; genus Salminus; species Salminus brasiliensis. The sequence goes on from NC_132897.1 coordinate 5,017,945, forward strand.
TATTAACAAAAATAACAGCAACAATAGTAATATTATTAATAATAATAGTAATATAATAAAAGTTTCCAATAAAAATATTATTGTTGTTGCTATTTAAAACAAAAACAACAATAATAATATTTTATTTTAATATTTTATTATGAATGTCACCATTATTATTATGACTGTAATGATGATTATGATGATGATGATGATTATTATTATTATTATTATTATTATTATCATTATCATTATCATTATTATTATTATTATTATTTGCATATGTTAATGGCTCAAGTATTGACTATTTTAATTCCAATCCAGTTCCAAATCTTTGCTTGTATTCAGAGCATCAGCTGGTATCCTCAATGCGCCTTTAACGAACATTATAGCCCAGCTGGCTGCAGCAGCAGTGCGGAAGTTCCTCAGAAGGAAAATAAAGGAGTTGAGGTATTGCAGTGTGGAGCTATTTTCAGTAGAACCTGAAAACAGACCATAATATCTGACCCTTTATAAAACTCTCGCTGAAATGCTGTTTTACCAGCGGGAGAACCGGAGGGCCGCTCACCTTTTATGAGTTGACGAACGTTTGGAGGTTCTTCAGTTTGAAACTGTGGAGGAACCTCTTAGGATGCGTTGAGGAACCTTTAAGGAACCTTTGTCTTCTATAAACCTTTCCTTGAAGGTTCCTCAAAGTACCTTAAGAGATTTCAAATTGAAGAACCTCCAAACGTTCCTCAAGGATCTTATACTTTTGACAGTGTGCTACAAAGAGAGTTCTTTGGAATTCAACCCCTTAGGGCTAACGTTTGGTAGATTCACTTTTTGCTCCAATAGCGGCTTCAGGTCTGTTTCTGGAAGTGATTTCCACTCGCTCTTCCTGCCAGATTTGCTCCAGGTTCTTCAGGTTGTTTGGATTCTATTGATCCAGCACTGCTCACTGGGAGATCCAAACGCTAGGATGTTATTTTGTAGCCTCTTCCTGTCTCTTGCAGGTCTAGAACTATTAATGCTTATTTCCGTAGACTGCTCTGTGGTCTTCATTTTTTCATTTTTCCTTTCGATTCACAATTTAAATAACCCTTCTGCAAACGCTTTCATCCTTAAGAATGGGTTCTTCTAACAAGGTTTTCTTGAAGGTTTCTTCAAATCATCTTAAGAGGTTCCTCCAACGTTTCCAACTGATAAACCTCCAAATGTTCCTCACGGATCATGTCATTTGAACAGTGCACCAGTTTACCCTCTCCCTATACTAGTACCTGAATTAAAGAGCTCTTATCTAGAAGATGTGAACCTTTCTGATCATTGTAAGATCATTGTCCATTTCATGCTACCGGTGTTCTTATAACACTCTTAAAAATGAAGATTCTGTTAAAAGTTTAAGATCCTGGAGGTACTTTAGTTTGAAGAGGAACCTTTTAAGGTGCTTTGAGGAACCTTCAAGGAACCTTTTTCTTCTTAAAATCTTTTCTTGAAGATTCCTCGAAGCACCTTAGGAGACTCTTCCACAGTTTCAAACCTAAGAAGAACCTCCAAACGTTCCTCAAGAATCTTAAACGTATGAGATTCTTGAGGAACTTTTGGAGGTTCTTCAGTTTGAAGCTGTGGAGGAATCTCTTAAGGTTCTCTGTTAAAAGAACAGTGTGCTAAAAAGGGTTCTGTGGGGGATGCCATAGGAGAATTCGTTTTAGTTCCATAAAGAACCTTAAGAGGTTCCTCCACAGTTTCAAACTGAAGAACCTCCAAACATCCCTCATTATTTTTTTGACAGTGTGCCTAGAATCGTTCCACTAACGCTTAGTAGATTCACTTTTTGCTCCAATAGCAGCTTCAGGTCTGTTTCTGGCAGCTTTGCTCACCGTTTAGAAGCGATTTCCACTCGCTTCCACTTCCTGCCAGATTTGCTCCAGGTTCTTCAGGTTGTTTGGATTCTGTCACGCCTCAACATGGTGACTCATTGGACTCAATCTCCCAGATTCCCCTTGGAACTGTCCCTGACTGCTCACATGACTCCAAGCTCTCATCTACGTTCATGTTCTCCAGAGTTCTAATCAATATCACCTGTGTTGTTGATCACATGACGTACATTTAGGATTTAAGTCCGGACTATAGAGTAGTGCGGTATGAAGTATGGTATCGCTAGTTTGTTGATCTACTGAGCGTTATTTATCGTTTATGACCATTGCTTTTGTGTTTTGACTTACCAGTTTTGCCTTTCCCGTTGGACTCTTTATTGGTATTTTGGATTTCGACCCTTTACTAAGATCAATAAGGGGCGTTTTGAGGTTCTTCACTCTTATTTTTAAGAGTGTTATAAGAACACCAGTAGCATTCAGTTGACAATGATCTTACAATGATAAGAAATGTTCACATCTTCTAGATAAGAGCCCCATAATTCAAGTACCAGTATAGGGAGAGGGTAAACTGGTGCACTGTTCAAATGACAAGATCCTTGAGGAAACTGTGGAGGAACCTCTTAAGATGCTTTGAAGAAACCTTCAAGAAAACATTGTTAGAAGAACCTATTCTTAAGGATGAAAGCGTTTGCAGAAGGTTTATTTAAAATGTGAATCAAAAGGAAAAATGAAAAAATGAAGACCACAGAGCAGTCTACGGGAATAAGCATCAAAGTCACACCAGCCAAGTTCAGTTCCAGAATGTCAGCAAACCAAAACATATAATCCAACAAGGATGAGGCAGAGACCCTCACCCTTGTTGGATTATATGTTTTGGTTTGCTGACATTCTGGAACTGAACTTGGCTGGTGTGACTCCTACAAACTAAAGCCTTCTTCACCTTTTACATCTGCGAGCACCTGATGACTTTGTCTGAAGCATTACAGATTCACTTCTGAGAATCACTTTAAGGTCCATAAAGAACCAAAGAATGTTTATAATAGAGGTGTGAAAGCGTGAAGAACCTTAAAATTGGTAAAATTAAAAAAACAAAAAAACCTTAATGGAACGACAAGCGGTTCTTCTACGGCATTGCTCAAAGCTCAGTTTTGGCACACTGTTAAAACATTCTTTAGAGATTCTTCAGTTTGACGCCGTGGAGGAACCTCAAAAGGTGCTTTGAGGAACCTTCAAGGAACCTTTTTCTTTTGAAAATCTTTTCTGGAAGGTTCTTCAAAGTTTCCATACAGTAAGAGGTTCATCCACAGTTTCAACCTTCTGAGAACGGTCTGGGCGTGGTCTTAATATTCTAATAAGCCTGTGTGACTGACAGCCCTCTATCACTGCCAAACCATGGCAACGCACATAGCCTGGAGACCAGGAAGTTTAGTTTTTGAGCTTTTTTTACTCTGGACTGCGGTTGTGAGAGGGTGTGAGGAGTGCATATTGGGGATTCATATTTCTGCTTCGGGTTTTCTATTGAAACTTTACTGAATAAATTTTAGTATTATATAAAAACAATAATTCTCAGTGTAAAGAAATGTGTTCCCAGGAGCTTAAAGGTCATATTGTGAGCCTTTATTATAAAAGATTTACGTAAAATGTGCCACAAAACTTGTGTTTTTTATTTATTATAATCAGGGATATTTGTAAATTATATTTTCTAATTATGTTGTTTTTTTTCTTTCTGTCCATGATATTGTTTTTCTTTTTTGTGGTAACTCATTTAAATATATTCACTTTTAATTAACTGATAATTAAGAAACTAACCAAATTAAATTTAGAGAAGTTAGTTTACTTAATTTGTAATTAAATTAAATTAAAATAATTAAATTGTTTTTTATTTAGCTTTGTTATTTCAATTCATTGATCATGAATGCTGATTTTACAGCATCGGGTTTGTATTTTGGAAAAACATTCCAGTGTTCTGATTCTGTTGCTCCTTATGATGAAACATGCTTTATGCGGAAATGACTGGGTGAGCGAAAGTGTGTGTGAGAGAGAGAGAAAGAGGAAGTAAAAAATAAAGAGTAGGAGAGAGAGCCAGAGTGAGAGAGCGAGAGAAAGAGAGAGAGAGAGATGGACAGAGAGAGTGAGAGAGAGAGAGAGATGGACAGAGAGAGAGAGAGATGGACAGAAAGAGTGTGAGAGAGAGAGAGAGAGAGATGGACAGAAAGAGTGTGAGAGAGAGAGAGAGAGAGAAAGAGAGAGCGAGAGAGAGAGAGCATAAGAGAGAGAGAGCATAAGAGAGAGAGAGAGAGAGATGGACAGAAAGAGAGAGAGAGAGAGAGAGAGAGAGAGAGAGAGAGATGGACAGAAAGAGAGAGAGAGAGAGAGAGAGAGAGAGAGAGAGATGGACAGAAACAGAAAGAGAGAAAGAGAGAGAGATGGACAGAAACAGAAAGAGAGAAAGAGAGAGAGATGGACAGAAAGAGAGAGAGAGAGATGGACAGAGAGAGTGAGAGAGAGAGAGAGAGCGAGAGAGAGAGAGAGCGAGCGAGAGAGAGAGAGATGGACAGAAAGAGAGAGATGGACAGAAAGAGAGAGAGAGGGGGAGAGAGAGAGATGGACAGAAAGAGTGAGTGAGTGAGAGAGAGAGAGAGAGAGAGAGAGAGAGAGAGAGAGAGAGAGAGAGAGAAAGAGAGAGCGAGAGAGAGAGAGCATAAGAGAGAGAGAGCATAAGAGAGAGAGAGAGAGAGATGGACAGAAAGAGAGAGAGAGAGAGAGAGAGAGAGAGAGAGAGAGAGAGAGAGAGAGATGGACAGAAAGAGAGAGAGAGAGAGAGAGAGAGAGAGAGATGGACAGAAACAGAAAGAGAGAGAGAGAGAGAGAGAGAGAGAGAGAGAGAGATGGACAGAAAGAGAGAGAGAGAGAGAGAGAGAGAGATGGACAGAAACAGAAAGAGAGAAAGAGAGAGAGATGGACAGAAACAGAAAGAGAGAAAGAGAGAGAGATGGACAGAAAGAGAGAGAGAGAGATGGACAGAGAGAGTGAGAGAGAGAGAGAGAGCGAGAGAGAGAGAGAGGGACAGAAAGAGAGAGATGGACAGAAAGAGAGAGAGAGGGGGAGAGAGAGAGATGGACAGAAAGAGTGAGTGAGTGAGAGAGAGAGAGAGAGAGAGAGAGAGAGAGAGAGAGAGAAAGAGAGAGCGAGAGAGAGAGAGCATAAGAGAGAGAGAGCATAAGAGAGAGAGAGAGATGGACAGAAAGAGAGAGAGAGAGAGAGAGAGAGAGAGAGAGAGAGAGAGAGAGAGAGAGAGAGAGAGAGAGATGGACAGAAAGAGAGAGAGAGAGAGAGAGAGAGAGAGAGATGGACAGAAACAGAAAGAGAGAAAGAGAGAGAGATGGACAGAAACAGAAAGAGAGAAAGAGAGAGAGATGGACAGAAAGAGAGAGAGAGAGATGGACAGAGAGAGTGAGAGAGAGAGAGAGAGCGAGAGAGAGAGAGAGCGAGCGAGAGAGAGAGAGATGGACAGAAAGAGAGAGATGGACAGAAAGAGAGAGAGAGGGGGAGAGAGAGAGATGGACAGAAAGAGTGAGTGAGTGAGAGAGAGAGAGAGAGAGAGAGAGAGAGAGAGAGAGAGAGAGAGAGAGAGAAAGAAATGGACAGAGAGAGTGAGAGAGAGAGATGGACAGAAAGAGAGAGAGAGAGAGATGGACAGAGAGAGTGAGAGAGAGATGGACAGCATAAGAGAGAGCATAAGAGAGAGAGAGCATAAGAGAGAGAGAGAGAGAGATGGACAGAAAGAGAGAGAGAGAGAGAGAGAAATGGACAGAGAGAGAGAGAGAGATGGACAGAAAGAGAGAGAGAGAGAGAGAGAGAGAGATGGACAGAAACAGAAAGAGAGAAAGAGAGAGAGATGGACAGAAAGAGTGAGAGAGAGAGAGAGAGAGAGAGATGGACAGAAAGAGAGAGAGAGAGAGAGAGAGAGAGAGAGAGAGATGGACAGAAAGAGAGAGAGAGGGAGAGAGAGAGAGAGAGAGAGAGAGAGATACAGAGATGGACAGAAGAGAGAGAGAGAGAGAGAGAGAGAGAGAGAGAGAGAGAGAGAGAGAGAGAGAGAGAGAGTGTGTATTTCAGTACCACGTCCTGATCTGATCTCTGGCAGGTATCACCCACGCCTGTCTTTCTTTAGGTGGCCGCAGTGAAACTGACTGTAATTCAGATTAAAAGGCCGTAATCACATTAGCAGCCACGTATTTCAGACTGTGCCGCCCTGTGCTGTGGCCAGTGATTAGTGACCAGATATTAGATGAGGCTTAATAAGGCATTACACATTACCAGACTGGAGCGCATTACTCGTATTACTGTCTGTGTTGCGCAAATGCTTTGACCACATGTTCTGCAGGAAGCTGGGTATTGATGTCTGGTCAAAAGGCCATTGACCTGTATTGACCTTGTCCTGTTTTTAAAGCTGCTTTTCTTTCTGAAGATCTTTAAAGCATCCTGAATTCTTGTCCTAACGGGTGAAATGGGCTCTAATGCGTTCAATCAGCCCTGCAGTCAGCTTCCATTACACAGCCCTAGTCTGATTCTAAGGATTGCCAGAGAACATCTAGACAGGACCAGGACCTATGGAAGAGTTTCCTCCTTGAACACCTCCCTTGTTTGGTCTCTTTCTGGTGGTAAATGATGTACTCAGACCTCAGCTATGGCAACAAGAGCTACCTGTAGGTCCAGTGATGCTCCGTTTTTGTCCCATTTTGGGATTGTTGGAGACTTCTGTAATCATCTTGAGGTCTGTTCTTGGGCTGAGTGTGCTAGGAAGGTCTGACCTGGTCATGTTGGTCAGTTGTTCCTAATGGTAGACGGTGGAACAGGCGATTTCTAACTGATCTGAGATCTTTTTAAACCCCTTCCCAGACTCGTCTGCATCTCCAACCTTCTTTCTGAAGGCCTCAGAGACCTCTTTGGATCTGGCCATGATGGTGATCTTCTTCACCACTCCCTTCAACCATCAAGAGCAGACCAGTCTAAACGTCTGAGGTTTAAGTAAGACAGTCTCCTCCAGAATAATCCTCTCCAACCAAGTTCTGATCATCTGCAGCTGATGTTCTGCACCTGCTTGTAATTCGTCACATTATCATTTGTATGTATTTAGTCATATACCTCCATCTCTCAAATGTTGTTCATATACAAATCCAAGTATCCAAGGATTCCATGGGGTGTCCTAACTTTTGCACATGACTCTACATGCTTGGTTGGTAGCCTTTGCAGAGAAGCACAAAGATGCAGAAGATCAATGTTTTCCCTACATGCTGCAGAATATTTTCATGGTTAGGCACTCAGAGGGCCCTCGGGCCATTATACGGTCATGAGACAGTGTACATTTTTAATGATCGCCATCCATCATATTAAGACAGAGGCAGATAAGTAGCAGGAGGAAATATTTCCATGCGCTGACCTCAAAAAGGCATCCTAATGTACTGGAGTTCTGTGGTTTGGCTCATTTAAATGAAGAGAGGCATGTGGCATTGCCTGCAGAGCTTCTCAAAGAGCTTAATAAGAAGATAAGGGTGACTTTCAGCTGTCAACATAGTTCACACATGACTTATGGCTAAATACTGATAAATACTGACTGGTAAATAATCGACTTTGGTACGATAGGACATGATGAATCATGGAATCCTCTCAGAAAGGCTGGAAAATCCAGACCAGTCCGGAAGTGGTCCGGGTCTAATTAAGATTGCCAAGGTTTTTTTGCGGCTATTGGTAGTTATGAATAGGATAGGATGGCCATGACATGTGGTATCCTCCAGGGATCAATTCTTGGGCCTCTTCAATTTAAGTTATAGGTGCTAACTTCTATTAGGCCAAATCCTACAAGACAGCACAGTTGTTTGGAGAACTCTTACAATGTTCTGTGGAGTCACTCCTGTAACGTAGTACATACATGACTTATGGCTAAATACTGATTCTGGTAAATTTGGCATGATCAATCATGGGATCTTCTCAGAAAGGCTGGAAAATTCAGACCAGTCCTGAAATAGTCTGGGTCTAATTTTGATGGCCAAAGTTTCTGTGTGGACAATAGGATAGGATGGGCATGATATGTGGGATCCTCCAGGGATCAATTCTTGGGCCTCCTGAATTCAAGTTATAGGTGCTAACTTCCATTAGGACAAATTCTATGAGACCGTTGCTTGGAGAACTCTTATAATGTTTGGTGGAGTCACTCCTGTGACGTAGTACATACATGACTTATGGCTAAATACTGATTCTGGTAAATTTGGCATGATCAATCATGGGATCTTCTCAGAAAGGCTGGGAAATCCAGACCAGTCCTGAAATGGTCCGGGTCTAATTAAGATTGCCAAGGTTTTTTTTTGTGGCTATTGGTAGTTATGAATAGGATAGGATGGCCAGGTCATGTGGTATCCTCCAGGGATCAATTCTTGGGCCTCCTTAATTCACGTTATACATGCTTCCATTAGGCCAAATCCTACAGGACAACATGCCTGTATACCAAACTAGTTATGCAGATGACATTCAGAATGTATATCTGCCTCTCTTACCAGGTGATTGCAGCCATATAGATTTGCTGTGTCATTGCATGGACACCTACAGAACTGCATTAAGCAAAATATCATTAGAACAGAAATGGCTGTCTATTGGCAACAAAGAGGAACGACTCCATATTTCTGCACACCTTGAGTCCTGGACTCTGAACGCACTAAGCACCAAGTCTGAAATCTCAGCATGCAAACAGACTCTCATCTCAGCTTCACAGACCACATTAAAAGAGTCTTCAAAACAGCCTTTTATCATCTCGAAAACAGCCAGAATCAAAGATCTAATGTCCCGACAAGATCTAGAGAACTTCGTCCATGCTTTTATCTTCTGCTGGATTGATTACTATAACACAGTTTTAACTGGACTTCCTAAAAAGAGCCTTAAAGAGCTGCTGTTGTTTTTTTTTTTTTACCCAGAACAAAGAGAACGGAGCACATTACCCTGATTCTAAAACCACTACACAGGCCTCCAGTGAGCTGCAGGATAGATGTGTAGCTATAGAAGTGCGGCTACCGGCCTATAAATCCCTAAATGACCCAGGTCCAGCATGCATCCTGTATGTAACCTGCCTAAAGAATACAGAGCGAGTAGATCGCTTAGATCTTTGAATCTAAGGGTCTGATGGTGGATCATCAACATCATGGCAACTGCTTGAAATACCATAGCAATCATCTTGCAACACTGTGGCACCCGCCTGGCATCCACTTATCAACCACCTGCAATACCACAGCAACGCCTTGAGACCACCTCAGCAACCGATTGTACAGCAGGCACCATGCAACTACTTAGGAACTTCATAGATACCATAGGAATCACCTGAGAAACAACAGCAATCACTTAGCAATGCAATAGCAAACACCTGGGATACCACAGAAACCATTTAGCAACACCATAGCAACCACCTGATAAACAATAGCAACCACTTAGCAATAGCAATACCATAGCAATCACCCGGGATATACCATAGTCACCACCTCGCAACAACTTAGCAACACCATAGCAACCAGTTAAAAACACCATGGAAACCATGTTGAACAACACAACCACAAAGCAAAAGACCAGTAATCACCTAGGATACCGTAGTGATCACCTAACAACTTTAGAGCATCCACCAGGGATACCATAGCAACCACTTAAGCAACATCATTGCAACACTATAGTGACCACTTAGCAACACCATAGCAACCAGTTAGAAATATCTTGGAAACCACCATGAACAACACAGCAACCACATAGCAAAAGCCCAGCAATCATCTAGTATACCGTAGTGATCACCTAACAACTTTAGAGCATCCACCAGGGAAACCATAGCAACCACTTAAGCAACATCATCGCAACACCACATAGAGAACATCTAGGCTTATTTCTGTCCTGGCACCGAAGTGGTGGAACAAACTTCCCCTGGATGTCCGAGCAGCAGAGTCGCTTGCTGTCTTCAGACACAGACTGAAGACCCACCTCTTCTGAAAGTACTAAGAGGCAGAGTGTTACGTATGTTGGGTATCATGGTCTCCATTCTGACTTCTGTATCCAAGCTGAGAGGTATCTTCTGGACCAGCTATAAATACTTTCTTAGTGAACAGTGAAGCACTTTTGTGAGTCGCTCTGGAGAAGATCATCTGCTAAATGCCTTTAATGTATATGTAAATATAATGTTGAAGCAGCATTTAGCTTCCATGGAACCAACTAAAACCAGCTCCCTGAAGGAGGAGCCCCAAATGAAGTGTTCAGCAAAGTTTCAATTGAAACAATCAAAGCAGAAATATGATAAAACACTCATCAAAAAGCCCCAAAATGCACTCCTCACACCTCTCTGAGAACGGTCAGGGCGTGGTCTTAAAGAACATATCTGCCCGACAGCCCTCTGGTGAACAAAGTTTCCATGTTACCATGGCAACGTACACAGCCTTGAGCCTTGTGAATTCACAGATCTTTAGAGTTTCCTGAGGTTCTAATATCTGGAACCAAGTTACCAGCCCATATATAGATACAAGCTCCCAGAGTTTGGCTGCCCCCGCATGCCTCAACATCCCCACTGTCTGGCGCCCACTGCCTCTCTGCTTCTGTGCTTCGGCAGCCGGCTACATGCTGGACCGTAGGGTGATGGGCAGTGGATCTCTCCGGCTACTGTCCATCCCAGCACCCGGCTACTAAATTCTGCAGTGAAGCAGAGAGACGACAGGCGACAGGCAGCCCCTTAAGTCGCTGGAGCTTTAGCTCTCCAGGTTCAGCTTTAGCTTCAGCTGTCCTGGACTTGAAGAGAGGCCGGCACCATGTTAGCCTTGTGATTGGTCAGGGAAATGCTGACAGAAACTCAGCTCATTCAACGTAGCGAGGAAAGCAATACTGGCAGAACACAGGAACCATTTATTAGACTTTGGGAAGATATTCATAAGGCATAGATGGGGCCCTTAGGGGCCAGATTAACTTCATTAGAAAGAAAGCTCAGATTTGGGATCCCAGTGGCTTAAAGACAGCTTCAATCCTATCAGGCAAGGATTACACCAGTCTCTTATGAGAGGTCATGGCCATTTTAGTCCATACCTCCACAAACTGGGGGCCTATTTTAGCTAGAGCCTACTTCAGCATTGACTGGGAACTGGAACTGGTGATATTGCTGGTCAGTCCCAGTGTCCCAGGGTTCCTGCATGTCTGCTGAACTCATCAAACACAGATGTGGATCTCTGCACCTTATCCTGGAATGTAGGGGTGTTAGGAGTCAGTACTGAATTGGACAGGAAGCACATACTAGTGGAAGAGTGGATTGAAATGGACAGGGACCCTCTCAGGAGACTGGTGTAAGGAGCTTATGGAGCTTGTGTCCATCCAAAGGAATACACGGGAATATTGCTGCTTAAAAGGTTCATCGATTAGAAGCCAAACCAACTAGGGTTTAAGTGAAAGCTCTGGTTCTGGCAGTGCATTCTGTTTAGGCAGCCTTTAAATGGCATGATGACACAAATACACTAGAAACACCCCGCCAATCACACGGGGTACCACCATAGCAACCACTTGACAATACATGTTCCTGAGACACCATAGCCACCTCCTGGGATACCTTAACAACTGCCTAGCAAACCACTAAGCAACATCATAGCAACTGTCTGAAATACCACAGCAATCACCTTGCAACACTGTCAACACCATAGCCACCACTCAGGATACCTTAACAACTGCATAGAAGCCACACAGCAACACCCCAGCAAACCAATAAGTGACATCATGGCAACTGCTTGAAATATTATAGCAATCACCTGGGATGCCATAGTTACCACCGAGCAACCACCTGGGATACCATAGCAACCACCTAAGCAACACCATAGTGACCACTTAGCAACACCATAGCAACCAGCTAGAAATAACATGTAAACCACCTTAAACAACACAGCAACCACATAGCAATCAACTGGGATACCATAGTGACTGCCTAGCAACTTTAGAGCAACCACCTGGGATATCATAGCAACCTTTTAAGCAACATCATAGCAACACCATAGTGATCACTTTGCAACACCGTAACAACCAGCTAGAAACAAAATGGAAACAACCTTGAATAACACAGCAACCAAATAGCATAAATCCAGCAATTACCTGGGATACCATAGCAACCACTTAGCAACACAACAACAAGCTAGAAACAAAATGGAAACCACCTTGAACAACACAGCAACCAAATAGCAAAAATCCAGCAATCACCTGGGATACCATAGTGACCACTTAGCTACACTATAACAACCAGCTAGAAACAACATGGAAACCACCCTGAATAACACAGCAACCATATACTGTTTCTATTTTTCAGTTTCATTCTTTTAAAAACTTTATTTCTGTTAACGTAAAGCCCTTCGAGTGACCTCTTGCCTCATCATTTCAACAGGATGTTAAAATCCCCTCAAACCTGCCCAGCATTTGCTTGTTTCTTAAAGGGAGACGAACAGCCAGGACAGACTGGAGGCGGCAGGCTTGTCCTGAATAACACACAGTGCCACTGTACAGCGTGTTCAGGAACTAATAATACACACTGCAGGCAGCATTGTGAACACTGAGCGACATTCGTTCTGAATCCATCCAGCTCATTCTGACCTGTGCCCTCAACAAATTTCCTTTCTCATTACCCGCTCATGCTCTCCGACTATGTAAGGATTAATAATCGGAAAATAAATACAAAGCAATGCAAACCGGCCGAGTTGTTCCTGCGATAGTGGAGGACAGGAAGGGCAGGGGGGTAGCCAGGAACCACGGGTGGTTCTGAGGAGTTTCAGATGCTAAATCTGACAATGCAAGTAATTCGCTTAGTCAGAAAATAGCAACCATATATAGCAACACCATAGTGACCAGCTAGAAACACCATGAAAATCACCTTGAACAACACAGCACCACATAGCAAAAGCCCAGCAATCACCTTGGATACCATAGTCTACCTAGCAACTTTGAAGGAACCACCTGGGATACCATAGCAACCACGTAAGCAACATCATAGCAATACCAAAGTGACCACTTAGCAACACCATAACAACCAGCTAGAAACAACATGGAAACCACCTTGAAAACACAGCAACCAAGTAGCAAAAGTCCAGCAATCACCTGGGATAACATAGTGACCACCTAGCAACTTTAGAGCAACCACCTGGGATACCATAGCAACCTTTTAAGCAACATCATAGCAACACCATAGTGATCACTTTGCAACACCATAACAACCAGCTAGAAACAAAATGAAAACAACGTTGAATAAGACTTAACGCAAACCGGCTGAGTTGTTCCTGCGATAGTGAATGGGGGGGGGGGGGGGGGGTTGGGGGTTTGAGGGGGGTAGGCAGGAACCACGGGTGGTTCTGAGGAGTTTCAGTTCATGTTAAATCTGACAATGCAGGTAATTCGCTCAGTCAGAAAATAGCAACCACCTAAGCAACATAATAGCAACACCATAGCAACCAGCTAGAAACACCATGAAAATTACCTTGAACAACACAGCACCACATAGCAAAAGCCTAGCAATCACCTTGGATACCATAGTGACCACCTAGCAACTTTAGAGCAACCACCTGGCAACCAAATGCAAGTAATGTGCTTAGTCAGAAAAGATTTAATTTTCCATTTTATCCAGATGGAATCCATATGATTTGGTGGCAGATGGTTGCAAATGAAATGGCTATCACTGAAATCACAGGTAGCCAGATGTTGATTAACCTAGAAACCTTCAGCATTTGAGGATACTTAGCACATCACGCTTACATTTACTCATTCAACAGATGCTGTTTTCCAGATTGTTAAACAGAATGTGCAATCAGTGAAAGCCAAGCCAACACAAAGTACCCGAAGAACCTGAATGACGTTTTTTACCTTCAACTTTCCCCAAGCTTCATCGTCTTCTGACCGACCATGAGCTGTGTGCATCATTGCTTTGGCTGACTCTTGGTCAGGTCCCACCAGTCTACTGAGAGATGTCCCATCCATGAACATGGTCCATGAGCTGGGTCCACATATTTGCCTACTTCAACATATCTCCCTGCTGAACAGGGATTGAGGGCTGGTGATTCTGCTGGTCAGTCAAAGTGTCCCAGTGTTCCTTCAGGTCTGTTGAAGTGGTTACACACAGATTTGGACCTCTGCGCCCCATCCTGGTATACTTGTGTCAATGAGGAGTGTCAATCTTGGGTTCCACTTGGACACAAAGCACAAGGGTAGTGGGAGAGTGGACTGAAAAGGACAGGGATCGTCTTTGGAACGTGGTGACAAATAGACAAATAGGACGTGTCAGTATCTGAACTTAACCATGATATATGGACAAAAGTATTGGGACATCTGCTCATTTCATGTTTTTTTTTCTGAAATTAGAGGTATTAAAAAGAGTTTATCCTGCTTTTGATGGAGTAACTGTCTCTACTGTCCAGGGGACAAGGCTTTCAACTAGATTTCGGAGGAGTGTTGCTGTGAGGATTTGATTGCATTCAGCAACAAGAGCTTTAGTGAAGTCAGGATGTTGTATGATCACCACCTTGCTTTATCCTCAACTCCCCAACTTAGTATCCTAAAAGTATTGGATGGAGCAGCATCATCATTTCAGAGAACACAGTTCAAATGCTGGGGGGCTTTATACATGTTGATCTGCTCCAGAGTGTCCTATTCTATTGGCAGTAGTTCTCAGGGGACTACAGGGGTGTCCACAAACATTTGGACATCATGTAACAATAGTGGAACTATTCTTGGTGCTATATAGAATCATTTTCAACCGTTTTCTTTATAAACTGTATGTTTTCCTCGTATAAGAAGAACTATTTAACCAAGCAAAGTGTTGTCATGGTCCCAAGGAACAACTACAGCAGAATTGTGGCTGACCGGGTGTATACAACAGGACATGTGGCTCATTCTGAATGTGGCCTTGGCTTTGGGGCTTTTGAGGACAGCTGACAGGCTTTGCCGTTTTGGACAAGGTCTAGATAATGAAGTTTTGGACAGACTATAGAGTAGTCCAAGCTGTTTTTCTGTAGCAAATCCTTGAAGAAGGCCCAGACCTTCCTGCATACTAAGCGTAGACTGAAGATTCTCAAGGGTTATTTTCAGAGCATGGTGGAAATGGTCTTCACTGAAAGTAGGCGTTGAAAAATATGAAGAGGTCAGACTTCATACTGAGGCTAGTTATAAAAGGGAAAAGGTAATTACATGGCCGGCTATGGACATTTGGTCTTCTGAGGGTTTCATACATATAACCACACCGTTGCTGTGTGGAATAAAAAAAATATATATAAAAAAAAAAAAAAAAACACGTCCAGAGACGTTATTATGGCTCTGACAAGAAATACAAAGTACAGGCCAATGGGGGAAAACTCCCACACTGTTTCATACAAAGGACAACATGGGCAATAAAACAACTTCAGTGACAGATGCTGGGAAGTCAGTGTGAAGTCTCAGAGGGGCTATTTCAGAGGATAGAGAGCAGGATAACAACTCAATCCATGGCAGTCTACGTGTGTGAACAAAGGCATCCATGTGTTTGTTTTTGCACATTTCCCAGACAAGAACCATCTGGACTATGTAGGGAAACCAGTCAAAGACAGGACTATGACTAACGTCACAGGGCAGAATTGTCTGGGTTCTATACCATTTCTTATAAGGAACCATTGAAAAACATTTTAAAGCAAAATTTACATTTACATATACATTTAAGGCATTTAGCAGACGCTCTTATCCAGAGCGACTTACAAAGTGCTTTGCTATTTACCCAAGAAAAACCTCAGCGAGTTAGAATAGACTAATAGTTCAAAGATACCTCTAAGCTTTAGACATTACTAAGCACAAGACAATAAGGTGACCATAGTACTCTATTCATCCAAGTACTCTCAGAAGAGGAGGGTCTTCAGTCTGGGTTTGAAAACAGCGAGCGTTGGACTCGGCCGTTCGGACACCCAGGGGAAGTTCGTTCCACCACTTCGGTGCAGGACAGAAAAAAGCCTGGACGCTTGTCTTCCGCGGATTTTGAGGGATGGCGGGTCGAGCCTTGAACTTGAAGCTCAAAGGGCTCTAGGGGTGGATCGGCTTTTGACCATTGCCATCAAGTAAGGAGGGGCTGGTACTTTCTTGGCTTTGTAGGCCAGCGTCAGGGTTTTGAATCTGATGCGGGCAGCTACAGGAAGCCAGTGGAGAGAACGCAGTCCAAATGTGGACACCAACCATCTTGGCTGATCAACTTTATTTTTCTGAATATGGTTTGGTTTTTGGCCTTTTGAGGAGAGCTGACAGGATTTGTTGTTTAGAAAAAGTCTTGAAAATGAAGTTTTGGATAGACTGTAGACTATAGAAAACCCAGACAAAGACAGGGCTGTTGCTAATTTCACAGGGCAAAGAGTTTTCAGGGTTCTATATAGAACCATTGTCTTGCATAATGAACCATTAAAAAGCTCCCTTTCAAAGTGAACTAAAACAAAATTTGCACATCAGATTTCTTGGCTGATAAATGTTTTGGAATACCCTGGTTTAGGGGCTTTTGAGAAGAGCTGTTGTTTTGGACAAGGTCTTAAAAATGGTCTCCAATTCTCCACTAACAAAATATCTGGACTATTTAGGAAATCAAGACAAAGACAGGGAAAATTTACAGGGATAAAAAGACAATGCTTTTTTAACCCAATATTCCTCCCCAGTTTTAGCCAATTACCCAAACCACTTGATAGTACTCTCCACCTATCAAATGTAATGTTCTCCACACTGGGATGGCCTCAGCCTTTTTTTTTTCGAACTACCGCCAATGCAACTTCAATCAGTGTGCTTGGTGGAAAGCAGCTCTGATGCAGCTCTGGTGAAGTCCCGTCCCGGCCAGCCTCACACTGAAGCAAAGTGAGAAAGAGCCATCTACCCTCCCAGAGTTAGCAAGGCCAGCTGTGCTCTCTCAGGCTCCGGATGCTGATGGCAGGCCACTTCTAAGCTTCTAAGATCCAGATATACCGGAAAGCTTGGAAACGAGTGCTGCAGACTGATGAAGGTACATTTGGAGAAAATAGGAAACTTAATGAAACTTGTAGATGTGGATGTATCATGTTTTAGGGTGTATGTTGCTGCCAGTGGCAGTTGGCAATATTGTGTTGATGGAGGGATTTAATAAAATACCAGCAAATCCTGGATACAAATGTCAAGCCAAAGCTGGAAGGAGTATGGCTTCTACAACAGGAAAATGATCCAAAACATACCTCAAAAACCATTATTTACTACCTGAAGAGACACAAACTGAAGCCTTTGGAATGGCCTTCACAGTCCCCTAACCTAAACACAATAGCAATTGATTTGTGGATAGATCTTAACCATGCTGTGCAGCAAGCCAATCCAAGTATATCTCAGGACTAGAGGCCTACAAGAACTACAGTATATTCTACATATGTGCGCACTTATATACATTATATCTAATACACAATCAGGACATACAGCATACAGCCCCACATCCTGACAAGGTAGTATAAAAACAAATGTGTGTTCGCATGTTCCTCATGTGCCTCTCCCATGAAACGAAGCCCTGTGCGTGACCCCTAAGGCAGGTCTATGGATTTAAGGCGTGAGCCTGGCCCTTCGATGGTGAGCTGCAGGATCGACCGTAGGCAGGAGGAGACCGGTCAATACATCCAGACCCAATTAAGCCGAGCGGTGTGCCCAGTCAATGGTGTAAATGCAAGCGCCTCTCCAAAGACATTTGATATAGTTAACCTAACATGCATGTGAGGCAGTCTACACACGTCTGAGCCACCTGAAGCACAACCAGGGGGGATGCTGGAGGGCCAGAGGAAAGTCAAGCAAGGAGGAATCAGGAAAATGTCTGTGCAAAAGTGATATTAATCCCCTAGACTTGATATCTTTAAAACACTCTTCTTGAAAGTTGAATTATATTGTACTCACCCCTAAACCTAGAAAAGTGAATGAGAAGATATTTACTGCAACACTTTATTTTACTGCTAAAATAAAACATATTTAAAATTTAGTTTGTAAATATGTATTTTTAAAATTACTTATATAATAACATTTACATACCACTCAATTAAATATCTTGTAATAATGAACTAATTACATACATTTGTCCTATTTCTTTGCTATAATTTTACTTGTAAGTGCTAAACAAACATAAAAGGGCATCTCAAGCAACTCTAAACTAAAAATAAATGATTAAGTAAATGGATGATATAATTATTTATGCATTTATGTAACCCATACAAGTTCCCCAGACAAAGGAAATTGTCATCTTGTGTGTTTAAGGTGGTCGTAACTTCAGGCTCCTGCAGATGGCCCTGCACAAAGATGATGGGGCTATAAATACCTGTGGGGTGTGTGACAGGACTCAGACATTGAGAAGAGTGCAGTACAGTGCAGTGAGTGTCTCGTTGGAGGTGTGGAAAATGGGTCGCAAAGTAGATGTTAATGATTGGCCACGCCCATATGCAATCACTCCTTTTAGCCAAAGACCATAGTGTGAAGGAAGTAGCTGAACCTACAGGAGCCTGAAGTTACTCCCACCTTAAACATGCAGCTGAACAAATGTTGTAATAAACGCATATAAAGTATTGCAGTTTTTCACTTTTTGACATAATGTAAAGCTGGCAGGTGTTTACATGGTGTTTACCTTGTTTATCATGTCAAAATTTCATAATGAATCTAATAGAAATGCTCCAAAATTATTCGAAATAAATGTTTTTCATTAACTTCCATTGAAAGTTAAACAAGTTTTTTGTTCTCCTGTAAACCTGACTTTTTTTTATATGTTACTGTCAGGCCCTCGTTATCGCGTCCTCCCCCCGGGGTGATCCCGAGCCACCGCCCACAGGCCAAATAAGGACTTCCGCCTCACTTCCTGTTTTTGTGTTGATTCCGGTTCATTTATGTTTAGCCCTGTTCACTCGTTGTTCATGAGTTGCACCTGGGACTGGGAGCATTTAAGGAGCTCCATGACAGCCACTCCTTGCCGTGAATTGAATCTCATTGAATCTCCAGGAATCTCCTTGATTTCCCACGGGTTGGTGGCATGTTCAGGTTAGCAAGTGATTCGTTCAAGAGATATCACAGTCTGATTCGAGAGGCAAGCGTGTTATGTTCGCTTCCTGCTCATGCTCCTATGCGACCCAGGCTTGAGGCAGTCGCTACATACTCAGGTTTAGCTTGCCTCATTTTCTAGTCAGGCAGCTGGCTCTCCAGCTACCCCTGTATGTTCACAGAGCGCTGGATCTAGTTTATAGTTACCCCTGTTGCCCAAGCTAGGTGTGCGGCTTTACACTCCTCCCAGTCCCAGGTGTGTTGTTTTTGCCATCTTGTTTGCTTTTTTTTTGTCAGATACAGGATACAGCACTGGGGACACAGGGGTTTCAAGTAGACCTTGAAAGCTGTAGGTTAAACTGAAAGGAGCTGATTAAGTCATATAGGCTATTAAGGCTAGTTCTTGATCTTTTGCTAGTAAATGTGTGTGTATTAATGTACATTAACTTTAACTGCATGGATTGTGATGTATTTCCACTCTCACACATTCGACCACACACACACACACACACACACACACACACACACTGGTCACAACGATATGGTCACTAGCATTCGGATCAGATGTTTTTATATTCAAGCAGGTGTGTCCAAACATTTGACTTTTGAGACCATATCGCAGCGCAGAGACTCATAACTTCTGTTTTGTGATACGTCTCAAATCTCCAGGTTCTTGGCAATACACAGCCCTAAAAATGACCGTCGCGATGGTAGGTTTCTAAGGCCTGTTGGAAGGAAGGAGCTTCTTTCTGTGCCTGAAGTAAAAGTGCTGAACAGCATCGAGAGCCGTGCTCTTATTTATTCCTGAGAGAGGCACTTCTTTTCACTGCAATTAAGTCTCTCTCTCTCTCTTTCTCCCCCCCATCACTCTCTCTGTCGCTGTAAAGCTTCATTCTCTCTGTCAGGGACGGTTTGCAAGGTGGGAGGGTTTTTAGCATGCGCTGTCTGTTGTAGTCCTCACTCTTGCTTGCTTTCTCTCTCGCTTTCTCTCTCGTCCGTCTCTCTCCCTTCTCTCATTCTCACCCTGGCGCTCTCTCTTTTTCTCTCGCTCTCCAGTGTCTCATTTGTCTGTATCGCTCGTCTCTACTTACCTTGAACAAGGAAAAGGTCACCTCGCTGCTCTGAGCTGGATGCGAGCTCCGCTGGCGGGGAAATTAATGGATCGGGCCTACAATTGCAGCCTCTCCTCGCCGCCATAATATTTTTGGTTTACTTAAAGGACACGTTTATGGGAGGCATATAAATATGGATGGCTGCCGGGTGCTTAGTCTGATGTATTTGGATATCAGGCCATTGTTTTGGAGACCCTGTCCCGGTGAGGTGTGGGACAGAGGCAGTGGATGGAGTGTTATAGCCGGAGTGTCCTGGCTGAAGAAGCTGACTGATTTGTCCTCTTCTGGCACGGCGGAGGCTGTGGGTGAGGGGAAAGGCAGCCAGCGCTTGTTCTCTCACACTGTTTCTGTCCTGACCTTATGTCTCTTTCAGGCATTCTTTCCGAAGACAAGCCGCAACAGGTAAAACTGGCGATTTTGGGACAATCGTTTTTATTTTTGGAGACAGGTCACCTCTAACAGGAATTATATCAATTTCAGAGTTCAGAGTCAAACTGTACCATCCAAAAGTTAACAACCTAAACTAGAAAAAGGAAAAGTTCATTTACAAAAGTTAAAAAGATTGCTAGAAAAATGGTGTTGCTAAGGAATTGCTAGAGGGTTGCTATGATTTCCAAGGATGTTGTTCTGGTGTTGCTAGGTGGTCACTATATAGTTACTAAGTGGTTGCTTTGGTATGCCAGGTGGTTGCTATGGTGCAACACTGTGCACTATGGGGACAGTGGTGGCTCAGCGGTTAGACCGCTGATGACAGGGTTGTGGGTTCAATACCTGGGCTCGGCAAGCTGCCACTGTTGGGCCCTTGAGCATTTTTTTTTTTTTTTTTTTTTTTTTTTTTGAGAGCGCCCCACAGTCAGTGTCCTCCAGCCGAATTGTGAAGCACTGGGTGAGTTTGTCTCTCCACTTCTTCTGCTCTCTTCATTGTGAAGGATGAGTGCTGCAGCTCTCTGTGACAAACACCAGTCTTCCACTTACAGCTGCAGAGAAAATCACTGCCATTACACAACTTATGGATTCCCAACCCAGTGACCAGCACAGTTCCTCAGACTTCAGCTCACCTTCAGATTAATCTAACTAGGTTGTAGAGCTGACAGAGCTCTGGAACTTGAACCTACTTGAGTTTAGGTTCAGCCCCCTCACATTTAAGTATTCTACAATTTCTACAATGATAACTCAGCTGCCAACCTTTTAACAAGTATGAAGTTTTATCATTTAGGAGGCAAGACACGACTTGCGCAGGGTGTCACATAGGGCCCTGTATCCTATAAACACTAACATCCATTTATCTGCTTCCTTCTTGTCAGGGTTTCGGTGGGTCTGGGGCCTACCCAGAATCATTAAGCACAGCAATAGCACCTAGACAGGTGGCTGGCATGACCAGTTAGAGCAATCAACCCCAGTCGGCCACTTCACTGGACCCACTACAGTTTGCACACCATCAGAACTGCTCTACAAATGCGGTTTGTTGACCACAGCTCTGCGTTTAACACTATTAGCACCTCTAAACTCTCCAGGATCTTGAGCTTCATGCATCCCTGCGTCGCTAGATCTCCAGCTCCCTGATGGACAGACCACAAGCAGTGTGGGTAGGCAAACATGTCTCCCCTACCCCACCTTTACCCTCAGCACCCACCCCTGCTGTCCTCACCGTACACTTTACACTGCATGGCCACTTTTATGGCTCTACCACCATTGTCAAATTTCCTGACGACACCGTTGTGGTGGGCCTGATCTGACAATGCCTACCTGGAGGAGATTAAACACCTGGAAAACTCAACGTCAGCAAGACTAATCTGGGCTGATGGTGGACTGCAGCAAAAAGCAGGAGACGACCTACCACCACGTCTGGATCAACGGAGTGAACAAGTACCTTGGAGTTCATATCTTGCATGATCTGTAAGGGTCTTGACACATCGACTCCCTGGTGAAGAAGGCCTGTCAGCATCTCTACTACCTCAGATGCCTAGGGGGCTTAGGCTGCTCTCCAAGGTGCTGCAGAACTTCTACTCCTGCACCATCAAAAGCATCCTGACAGGCAACATCACAGCCTGGTTTGGGAACAGCACCAAGCAGGACAGATGGGCTCTCCAGAAGGTGGTGTGTTCAGCTGAGCACATCATTCGGACCGAGCTCCCTGACCTGCGGAACATCTACAGCAAGCGGTGCTGGAACAAGTCCAGGAAGGACCTACAGGCTACTAAGAAGGGGTATTCATAGGACAGACCAATAAAAGGACCCGCCCTACCTGCAGGCTTTGAAAGGCAGATCATATCCTGGAAGTCCTCAGCCACTCAGATGACAACCACATGTTTCCCGTCATCCAATCGCAAACTGTTCCTATGATCAGTATCACCTAAATTGTGAAACTACTGGTCTATTGCCATTGACCAGTCACAGCACTCTGAGCATTGTTCTGTAAGTCTCAATGCTATTTTGCCCTGCTCCTTTGTCCCCTTTATAGACTGTTTGCAGTCTCTGATTGCCTTGTCAAAGTCTGAGTTTGACCCTCGCTTGTATGCCCATGTATTGTTTACTGTTCCCTCTGGTTTTGATCTGGTCCAGCCTAGAGACATCACTTTTGAATTGCCCTGATATTAATAAACCTACTTCATGTTTTTTGTATAAGCGAGCAGCAGGTTTGTCCCCTATCCAGCTCGTTTTAGTGTTTTCCTGCTCCGAAATAACTCAGCAACTCATTAATATGCCCTTCATGAGGTGAATATGACTGTGCTAGAAGGCAAGGAGGCCTTGACTGAAAACCTGCATTAAAAGGGGCCATGCACTCTTAAAAGGAAAGGTGGTACAGAGGTTTTTTTAAGTGATGCCGTAGAAGAACAAATAACCTTTTGTAGCACCTTTATAACCCTTTAATGGCTCAGGTATTGACTATTTTAATCCCAATCCAGTTCCAATTCTGTGTTTTAACCACAGTTTTCACCATGAGCGCCATCTGGTGTCCTCAAGACACCATGAACGAACACTATTCCCAGCTGGCAGCAGCAGTGCGGACATTCTCAGAAGGTAAATAAAGGAGTTGAGGTTCTGCAGTGTGGAGCTATTTTACAGTGGAACCTGAAAACAGACCATAATATCTGACCCTTTATAAAACTCTCACTGAAATGCTCCGTTTTACCAGCGGGAGAACCGGCACTCGCCTTTCTCGGTTTCTAAACCAGCTCTGAACAACCCATTTAAAACCGAGTGGAGGCTAATGCTAATACGCAAATGTAAACCCCAATCACACACACACACAAACAGCACATTCACCCACTATGAACCCGTTATTACACACCAGTAGACCAACAACCACAGATACCAGTCCACAGACAGGAAGTGATTAGACTGCAGTGTTGTAAAGGAGCTGGGAGCTGATTGGTCAGGGAGGAGATCAGACTGGATAAGATATTAAATACTATAAAAGTGTCATTTTAAGAAAAGTCTCGACTAAACTAAATCAATTAGTCCAGAATGTCGGATTATAGAAATCAGACACTCATCTGATCTAAACTGTGGGGCTGGATTATTTATACACACACCAAGATCGGACCAGAATCGGCTGCTAACATCACTCAGCATTAAGAGACTCGGATTCGACTGGGGGCAAAATAACTGGATCGGGACATCCCAATAGGAAAGCACTGGCAGAGAATGCGACTCTCTTGAGCAGCCAAACATAAGCCTAAGGTCACCAAGTCCATGCCATGTGTTGACTAGAGGGGTACAAAGCCCCCTAGCTGTGGTCTGGAGCAGCTGAACAGTGTTCCCTGAAGCGATAGAGCCTCTGATTCATCTGCAGGACTGGTCATTTCACATCAGTACCTGACCTAATACACAATAATACAATATGTATAGAGAAGCTCCTTGGCTTCCATCGCACAGCATGTGAAAAGATGAGTCACCTTTTCATTACAGCCGTCTAGACAGAGTGTCTAGATGGTCAACCCTTTAAAGAAACACATCTGTTAGACCTGTGAGCATCGCAAAGTGCCGGGTCAAAGTTGACGCATAAGAATAAATCCAGCTCCTTCAATGATATTCTCTCCTCTCCTACAGAGCTCTTCTGCCTCGCTTTAGCTGCGGATTCTCGAGCGCTCGTCTCACGCTAGCTCCTGATTCATTACCATCTGCTAAGCATGGCCTTGACTGTCCAGTTGTTACATTAGAACCCCGCAGTCTCCTCAACTGGCTCAATAAATCAACCAGACCTCCTCTGCGGCTCCTGAAGCATTTATAATTTGTCCTTTGCCACTGGCGAGAGACGTGGCCAGGTACACAGAGCCACGGGCTGGACCCTGTCACACTGTGCCCAATATTTTAGCGAGGACAATGCAACCGTGTGCTGATTAAAGATGAATTAGGACTAGATATTTACCCATTTCCATGTGCCATTATCACATACATTCCTAAAAATAATGGTGGCAAAAAGTGCTATTTGGAGAAAAGCCAAAGAACCATTTTTGGTTCCCTGAATAATCCTTATAACTATCGTCAAACATGATCGGTGTATTCAATTATATTAAAGTTCTTTGCTGCGCTAGGCCTGATCAAGTTATTAGAGGTTCTGTTTAGCAGCTGGTGCACACTGCATTGTAGTGTAGTGTTTAAATCCACAATCTTCTGTTTTAACTTCATTTTAGTTTCCTTATTTGAACTTATTTTTCTTAGTTTTAAATGTTATCATTTCGTTTTGTTGTCTTCAAAAACATTTACCTAATTATCTCTTATCTTTAAAGTAAAACAAGTTACTTTACATGAATTTTTTTTTTTTTACTAAAAATCCTAATTTGTTAATTTTATGATGAATTTACTCTATTACACTATTTTATCTTATTTCTCATTTATCTCTGTTGCTTTTAATTTAAGTTGATTATGAAAGAAAGAAAATAATAATATTTATATAAAATTATTTCCAATTCCTGCTCAATGTGAAGGCTTGGCTACACTGACAATAAGGGTCACACCCACTGTACTTCTGAATACAAATAAAGGTTGATTCACTAATTTCAATGTAATTTTGTTTTTTTCCCAAATCTAAATTCTAAAGTGAAAAGGCCCCGCCAGCATAAACAATTATATATAAAGTAATTAACAAAATATAATAACATAGGATTTAATTACATTTAATGAGGAAACAAACACTAAGAGAAATTAACATGAAAGACTAGAAACACTTGAGAAAAGGAGGTTAAACTAAACACTAATACAAACCTTTCAAACTTCTGCCAAACAATTAAGAAGTGTGCAGGAGGTCTTAGAGACATCCGACTTGAGCAGCCACGCCCACAGGTTGGGATTGTGCCATTTCCCTTGACCATCAAAATTCCCAACATCCTACCTCAAAACAAAGAGAACAGATTCGGGGAACTACTGCTATCTCTCTGTAAACCACTGCAGGGGGGGATTGGGTTATGGAACACAGAAGATAGAGAGGGGTCAGTTCCCTGAACAGCCCTTGAAAAACAGATAGAAGGGGTCATCCCCCTCAAAAAAAGACCTAATGATATAAAAAGGCTCTTTCCAAATAAAACGTGAGCTTCCATTTCTGTGAGCAGTGCGAAACGTGCTAAACAGAACTAATGGGATTAACAGTTATGGCCAGAATGATGAACAGGGCTGTAGATGATTCTAAAAAAAAAACATCTCTGAAACATCTAGAACATCAAGAACAAACAAACAGTTATTTTGTGGATAGAGAGGATTAGAGTTCTGTAAATAGGAAATCATGGTTAAATACATACAGTATATAGTATAATTGTGCACTGTAAAATGCCAATGTGTACATTTACAGGGCAAAATTGAGTAAAACTTGTAAACTCTAAAAAGGTTGAATACAGTTTCTGTAGTGTGAGTGTGCAAAATTTACCATTAGCTTTCGGCATCATCGTTTTGCTATTTGCATATCCCGCCTTCCTTACTCACCACCAGTGTGTGGTCATTCCCACCAGGCTACATGGCACATGCAAGAGTGACCACTGCAATGTCTAGCCAGCCCAGTGTCACACTCGGCAGCATAGAAACTGGTAACTTGCTCTTACAGCCTTCAACACTGAGGCCCAACTTATACTGCGCATAAGATTTACTGACACCGGACACTCATTGCACACATATACAGAGCTGTGCAACCGTTTTAGCCACCTAATCACATTATTTAAAGCATATCCTTCAGCAGTAAGAGAGATTTTACTGTAGAAGCTCCAGATCCCATTAAAACAGATGCTGGACAACATAAATCCAGTAAAAAGGAGAAATAAGAGCTTCTCATTCTGAAGAAAGAAAGTAGTGAGATCTTGTTGGTGAGCTAGTCTGAAGAACAGAGCTCGGTTCCTCCAGGTTTCTCCTGGACGCCCCCCAGTCCAGCCAGCACAGCGTGGAGGATGTGTTGAACTCCATCACCAGCAGCAGCAGCAGCAGCAGCTCACCTGATTTACCATCATTAAGCACTGATTTACCACCAAACCAGGTGTTCAGGAATCTTCCTAGAACTTATATAGTAGTCTTTAAAAAGGTTCCTCACCCACCATGTAATTTGCAAATATGTTTTTTTTTTTTTTTTAATTTTGCCCTTTTTCCTTTCTCCCAAGTTGGTACTGCCAATTTGCCCACCCCTTTATAATTCCCCAGAGCACTGGCAAAGCATCCGACACTAGGAGGGTGAGGACACGTCTCTTTTTATACATGTGAAGCCAGCCACCAGCTCTTTTCAAACTCTGCAGCCAGCACACTCAGAGCTAAGCACCAGGTTCCCAGCTCCACCACATCAGCTAACAGACCACTGTGCTGGCCACCATCGCTTAAGAGTGATGACAGGAGAGAGAGACACTCATCTACCCACACTCATCTACCCAGACCAATTGTGCTCTCTCAGACTCCGGCCACTGATGGCAAAACAGCATGGCTCGGGTTTCGACCTTGCGACCCCAGGGCGCATTAGACTGATGAGCCACTCAGAGCCTCATAAATGTGTGGTTTTTTTTTAAAGGTTCTTAAGGACCCAGAGTGGTCCAGTGGAATAAGGCGCTGCCACTATGACCAGATCTGCTAATTCTGGCTACTAGCCATCTACAGCCAGGGCCCAGAGACAGCATAATTGGCTGGCTGACACTGGTGTCTGCTGGCTGATGCTTCAGGCAGTACAGAAAAAGAGACAATGGCTATCTGTAACATGGTGAAGGAGGCGTGTGGTGGTCTTCTCCCTCCCAGTGTCGGGAGCATTGTGGTTGGGTAATTGGCAATCAAACTGGGGAGAAAATGAGTGAACATTAGAAATACAACCTAAAAACTTGTTCTGCATTTCTCCAAAGAAACCTTTGACACCTCTGGCAACTTCATTTTTAATCATTTTCACTGATCTCCAACACGATGGTCTGAAATTCTAGCTATTAATTGCTATAGCTAGCTCATGGAAATGGCCCAATGGCTCATGACAGGAGTCGTTTGAAGGAGAATCCAAGTAATAGTTTGAGGGCAATATTCAACAACATTCACCTCGTAATTCCGGAGTAAAAGTAAGGACGCAAACTGTGGATACCAAACATGTCCTGGCTGATCAATTACATAAGCAGCAAGGGTCAAATTCTGCAAATTAGATTTTCCACCACACTATTGCTTTAATTCCAGATGCATTCTAGGGGTTTTCGCAATTGCTTTGCCTATATCACTGTGACCTGGTGGCCCGTGAGCGTGTTGTTGATAATTTGCTTAATTTAAAACCAATTGCCTCCCTGTCCGCCTGCATGTTCCAACACTGGAGGTTTGAGCATGTTTAAACCTGTTGTTCTGCAGAGTGCGGGCGCTGCTGCATGTCGTTCTGTCCCGGTCGTCGGGTTGAATCAATACTAATGTGAGTAGTGACGCGCCTCGCTGTGCTATTGATTCCAGTCACGGAGAAGTGAAAAACAAAAACACGCCGAGCCTGCTTTCGCACCGCGCTCCCCGTGTGGGTGACGAGCCCGACGCCACACGCCTTCGCGCCAGAGCTAGATGCAGCAAATGGAATTTGCAGGTATTCCAATGACAAAGTAGCGAAAGCAGAAACTGCTCCTCAAACTTGGAGAGTTCGAGAGTGTAAAATCAGTAGGCAGTGCAGAGCGGCGGATTCACTTTCATTCAAATTCAGGTGCATTGAAGTGAGGTGTGCAGGGATACACTGCTGAAGGACACTGTGTATTTATATATATGTCTCGGTATCTGCCTCAAAAAAACTGCTGCTGGTTTTCTGCTATTGCCAATATTTAACCACCACTGTTCTTCTTTGTACTTTTTGTATTCCAGCTTCTTCTTCACTTTTGTTCTCCTCAAAATATTGTTGCCAAAAATGATTCTTTAAAATGAAACTGCAGAATTTCTTTTGTCTAAAGGATCTTTAAATGGATCTTTAAGGAATTGCAGTTGTACGTGAAATGTGTAAGAGCATTTTAAAAAGTTAAAAAAACTCAACATATTGCTGTTACTCAAGAAGACCCCCAAGGGTCAGTCCTTGGCCCTCTTTTCTTCTTCATCTACATGTTATCTCATGGGCAGATTTATTTCTGCCACCACTGGTAGACCCATTCCCGTGAGCTTCCATACACCTGCAGATTCAGCTATTTCCTTCATGCTACAGTTTTTGGCACACACAAATGCAATCACTCCTTTCAGCCAATCCTTAACTTCTGAGATGTGTGAGAGCATTTAAAAAAGTTAAAGAACCTCAACATAATGCTGTTACTTAAGGAGTCCCCCAAGGGACCATTTTTTCTTCATCTACGTTATCTCATGGGCAGATCTTTCACAGTCACAGTCTTTTTCACTCTTACGCCAATGATCTGTAGATCTATATAACCACGCAAAGTTACCACTACCCTGCCACCCCCTGCCCAAACGTCCTAAAATTAAACCCTGACAAAAAAATATAAATAAAAAATTACTCATCAGGCTTAAGTTTATCATTTTAAATCTCTCTGATTTTACTCTCAACTTTTTGGGGGCAATTGTGTCATTGTACAACCTTCATCATTAATTTGTAACCTCTATTTTAAACCTCCTTTAGATAGGTTTTTCCAAATGTCTGGATATGTGTAGACAGGGTGTTCAGTCCTGGACCTGGAGATCTACCACCCTGCTGAGTTCTTTAGCATCTGGCTCTAATATTCAGATGCCCCGAAGGCCTTTGATATCTGAATCAGGTGTTAGGTCAAGATATTTTTACCATGTTTTGCCACTTTTTGAAACCTGAAGATACAGAACAGAAAAAAATGAAGGTACTTTAAAGGGTTCTTGAGCGATATAACAGAAGAACCATTGTTGGTTCCATATAGAAATTGTGTAAAATGAAGGTTTACACAAAATCTTTAACAAATATTGTTCTACATGACACATTAGAACGTCTAAAACGTTTTTTAGCACCTTTATTGTTATTTTTATGAGTGTATGTAAGTAATATAACTGAATTGTGTAATAAAAAATAAATATAGATCAATATTGAGTATCTCATTGGCTAAATGGAGTGATTGCATTTGGGCATGGACAAAGACCATAGTGTGAGGGAAGTAGCTGAATCTGCAGGTGTATGGAAGCTTACGGTCATACAGGTCTACCAGCAGTGGCAGAAATCCCAGTCTTTTGTGGCTGAAAGATGAAACAGATGGACCGATCTGCTCAAGAATGACAAGAGTAAGAAGAGTTTGCTGTAGACTGGAATTTCTGCCACTGCTGGTAGACCCTTATGACCGTAAGCTTCCATACAACTGCAGATTCAGCTGCTTCCTTCACACTATGGTCTTTGACATGCCCAAATGCAATCACTCCATTTAGCCAATGAGATACTCACTGCACTGTAGCATCTTCATACGCATTCTCGTGCAGCGTCATGCACAGAAGCCTGGAGTTACTACAACCTCAAACACATAAGACAATGGGGAGCTTAGCCTAGTGTTTTAAATATGGCCCTTTAAGCCGTAGTTGAGCTTTACACCCTGCTCTTAACAGTGGTCATCTCTATAATAGATTGTCCATCTTCTAAAGCTAGCTGACATTTCCAGCTCTTGCACAAACATCCTTCATAGCTCATCCCTCCAGGTGTTGTTTAAGGCAGTCTCATTATGACTTGATGCCGGTGAGAAAATGTCGGCATGCTCTGTGGCAAGACATTCATTCTCTCACTTTTTCCTCATAATATAATTCAGTTTAAAAGAGAGGGGCCACGCTGGATCGATGGAGGGTCAGCCAATGATGGATGAGACTGCATTTAACTAATTTCACCTCAAGACAGATTACTCTGCTCCGTGCCCCTAAAACAGGAGTGGTCAGGTACGCCGGCCACCGCCTCTGTGACTGCACTCTAAATGCAGTCCTTCATTTGCTCCGTCATTCATCTCTATTGCTTAAGGGTTGTTTTTTTTTTTTTGGTTTTAGCCTTCCGTCTGCGGACAAGTATGAAGGTTGATAATGTCCCTGCAGTCATTTCTATTCCCTTTTGTCCTGTTCTGGTCAGTATCTGCTCTAGCTGTAGAGTCATGTCCATAGTCTGAAGTCCTTTGAGAAGACTGACTGCTCCCAGTCAATTCTTTGCAGTTCTTTTATGTCAGAAAGGCTGTTTTCTGGACTCCTCCCAGGGTATTTCTCAATACACATTCCTGGGTTTTCCTGCTTTTCCTAACTCACCATCAGTGTGGTTTTACAACCCTGTTTACAACCCTGTTATTTCGCCTCAGAATGAAACAAACTGGTTTCCCATTTACAGAGAGCATATGGGGAAACAAATTAATGAGCTCTGCTTTTATTGGCTGGTTTAGGTCACTGGGATGGCCTGATGTGATGTCACGCCTAGCCTAGCCTAGCACAGCACTGTTTTTAGAACTGTAGCAAGAACTGTAATCATTTTTGTCTCAACAGATGCTGGTATTGCTGTCCTCTCTGGATCCTCTCAGTGTTCAGTTGGCACAATGTGCAATTAGCTAGCTGAAGAGAGAGTAGAAGGGGTGCAGGTAGGATTAGCTTTTAGCCTAGCTCCTGTCTAGCACCCACCTGACACTGCCTAGTGCTCTCTTCGCAGCTTTCCGCAAGCCAGTGTACTGATACCTCCTGTAAGTGATGTGTATATATATGATCTATATACATACACACATTATATATATATTTATAGCCGTTCTGTTTAGTCTCATGGGGTGGGTGTATGTAATTGTCAGGGGTGGGAATAAAATGAATCAAGACTGTTAGGTAACAGTCCTTGGGGTTTTGGAATTGGACTGTTTTACAGTCATTTCTGGTTTACTTATGTGTATTTTGCTTTTGAGGGAGGACAACAGTGTAAGAGGGTCATGATTTATTACGGTCATACACTAAACGGTCATCATTCATTTTCATGTCATAGAAAATACAGTATTTGTTCTTGGGTCCCTTATAAATACTCAAAAAGGTGGCTCAGGGCCTCAAATAAGCCCTAGAAACCCTCCGTCCCATGTGAGAAGCCATGAAGCCAGCTAGCATGTCTGAGCATTGTTGCATGATTTTGATCACCCTCTTAAACCATTTGATCCAAACAGTAGAGTCACCATGTTTGTGGACACTAAGGACACACCGGTATTCATCGTAGTTAGGAGGTCATGGCTGGGGGGTTTCAAGTAGGCCTTGAAAGTTATACATTGAACTGAAAGGAGCTGATTTGGTCATAGAGGCTATTTACTGGTCTGATGCTAACTGAGTAAATGTGTGTGTATAAATGTACATTAGCATGCTGTAGCTGCATGCTTTCAGAGGCATTTCCCCGCTCACACATGCATATGATCCTACAATTTAGGCCTACTTGGACTCCCCCCAGGCCACGACATCCTAACTACGATAGATACCTGTGTGTCTCCAGTGCCCTCTTCCTAGCACTAAGATCTTTTGACTGGTACTGTATGTGGTTAGTGACCTCTACTGCTCTCATTAGCCAATCATAGTTCAACGTTTGCCCATCACTGTGAGATTACTTGTACCATTGTTTCAGAAAGCACCGCACAGCACAGCAGTGAAGTAGTGGGTCTCTGTATTTTCAGCATGCAGCAATGTGTGCCCTGCGTGGTTTTATGAAGGGCTATATTGATTAACACCGCGGCTTCTAGTTTAAAATGTGCTTCACTTTGCACAGCTGTGCTCTCACAGAAGAAAAAAAAGAGAGAGAGGCTTTGCACTCAAGTGGCCTCCAGTAAACCTCCGCCTCCTCCTTACTGAGACTGAGACAAGACCGTATCAAGACCAAGTCAAAATATTCTCAAGACCAAGTGCTTCAATTTGCTGTTCTGAGGACTACTACAACACAACACTTTGCCGTGCTGCTTGCTCCACAAATAAAATGAACACATGGACACGATGTCTACAAGTGCATAAAGATATTATTTGCTTCTCATGGGCAAATGGTGACACTGGGAAGTCTACTTTAGTCTTAGAAAAGCTTAGAAGGGTGCCCTTCTGACCAACATTCAACATCTGTCCAATGTTGGAGCTTGAAGTCTACTCAATGTTGTTTTTTTCAGAGATATACTACTGATTTCCAACCAAAATGTAACATCTGTCCAATGTTGGAGCATGAAGTCTACTCAATTTCGGGTTTTGACAGATGTGACTTTGATTTCTGACCAAAATTCAACATCTGTCCAACGTTGGAGCATGAAGTCTACTCAATTTTGCTTTTTGACAGGTGTTACTTTGATTTCTGACCAAAATTCAACATCTATCCAATGTTAGAAGTTGAGGTCAACCCAGTGTTGTTTTTTTCACAGATATACGACTGATTTCCAACCAAAATGTAACATCTGTCCAACGTTGGAGCATGAAGTCTACTCAATTTTGGTTTTTGACAGATGTTACAACCCAGTGTTGTTTTTTCACAGATATACGACGATTTCCAACCAAAATGTAACATCTGTCCAATGTTGGAGCTTGATGTCACCCACACAACAGCAGGATTTTAGAGCTGCTGAAAGCGTGGATAAGCTCAGTGCAGTAATTCTCTGAAAAGAGGTTGCGGAAAAAAACAAGCGGCATGCTAATAAGTTTGAGTAAAAGGAAAAGCAAGTAAACCTGGATAAAGCGGTCTGCTAAATGAGCCTAAAACACTGGAAAACACTCATAAGACCATTCATTAGACTCTGTGCTCTCAGATATGAGGCTTTATCATGTCAACAGGTGTGATTTGAGCAGTTAGCTGGACATTCCTGTCTACACATCGATGTCCAGGGCTCATTGGTTCTTTGATCATTTGGATGGTTCGCTGTCGGGTCCAGCTGCCTTTAACTTGAGCAGATGATCGCTGGTTTTATTCCTGATTTGTCCGTTTCCTTAAGCCAGAATGTTTTGCCACTCAGTTCGACTAAAGGGGGCGTGTCCCAGTGGGAACGGGAATGTCAGAAGTAGGATTCGAAACCATGCCTCCTGAGGAGACCGCCCAGTCATCCTGACAGACAAAAAGCCAGGGGTCAGCCACATTACAGCACCCCTTGGAGCACAAGAGGGTCAAGTGTCATGCTTGAGGGGGCAATGGAGACACATTAACTGACGCATATATTGAACCCATAACCTTGAACAAAAACCTAGTGCCTAGAATCACCACTGCCCAGACACCAGAAGCCGTCCCTGGGTGGGCTCAAACCAACCTTTCCGCATTTATGCAGTGAGGCCATGAGTGACAGATCAAGCAAATACCAAGGAAAGTAGACAGGTATTGGGACACAGCTGAGAATAAAGAACTTATGGCCCTATTTAGGAGATTGGACTTCATGAGCGCTTCTGAACACAACTCAGATCTCCTTAACTCAGTTCGAGTTGTTTATAAGCTGCTTACTGAAGCACCAGATGTGGTGAAGACAAACTGTCCTTCTGATGTTTGCTCGTTGCTGGGACAACTGATCCATCATGCTGGTTGTCAATACGTCAACACCAGTCCACTGCTCATGGATTTTTATAACACCACTAACCTGATACCACACTCCAGAGTATATCAGCCCAGTACAGCAAATTATAGAATAACACTGTGTGAAAGCTGACCTGCAATACGGACATTTAGCCATGAGGTATGGTATCCAAAATTCTACATCTATATAACATTGGAGCTTCACCCAAATGTTGGGACCAAAATTCCTGACCAAAATTCAAACATCTGTCCAATGTTGGAGCTTAAGGTCCCCCGGTTTTGACAGATATGTGACTGATTTTCAACCCAGTTATTAAACATCTGTCCAATGTTGGAGCTTAAGGTCACCCAGATGTTTTGACAGATCTGTGACTGGTTTTCAACCCAGTTATTAAACATCTGTCCAATGTTGGAGCTTAAGGTCACCCAGATGTTTTGACAGATCTGTGACTGGTTTTCAACCCAATTATTAAACATCTGTCCAATGTTGGCACTTAAGGTCACCCTAATGTTTTGATAGATATTCGACTGATTTCCTTCCAAATTATTAAACATCTGTCCAATGTTGGCGCTTAAGGTCACCCTAATGTTTTGATAGATATTTGACTGATGTCCATCGCAATTATTAAACATCTGTCCAATGTTGGAGCTTAAGGTCACCCTAATGTTTTGACAGATATTTGACTAATTTCCAATCCAATTATTAAACATCTGTCCAATGTTGTAGCTTAAGGTCAACCCATTGTTGTTTCTGAAAGAAATGTGACATTTGTCCAACATTGGAGCTTAAAGTCTACTCAGTGTTGTTTTTTGACAGATATGTGATTTTAATTTCAGACCCAATTTTCAATTTTCAACCCAAGTATTAAACATCTGTCCAATGTTGGAGCTTGATGTCAACCCACCTTTTTTTTTTTTTTAAACAAATGTGACATTTGTCCAACATTGGAGCTTAAAGTCTACTAGTGTTGACAGATATGTGATTTTGATTTCAGACCAAAACTCAACATGTTTCTCATGTTGGTTCTTTGACAAATATGTGACTGATTTCCAACCAAATTTCAAACATGTGTCCAATGTTGGAGCTTGAGGTCACCTAAATGGTTTTTGACAGATGTATGACAGATTTCTAAACAAAATTTAACATCTAAAATCTACTCAGTGTTGGTTTTCGACAGATATGTGACTTTGATTTCCAACCAAATTTCAAACATCTGTCCAATGTTGGAGCTTGGGATCACCTAAATGTTATTTTGTGACAGATATGTGATTTAAATTTCCAACCAAAATTCACCGTCTCTATAACATTGGAGGTTAAAATCAACCCAGTATTGTTTTATGAAAGATATCTGATGTCAAAATGCTGGAATTTGATGTCAACCCAATTTTTATTTTCAACTAAAACCAAATTAGGGTCCCAACATCTTTCTGATTGATGGATTCGCAAATCGACGCCAGCTAGTTCTATTCACCTCCCTAATGATTCGATCCGTACCCTAAAAACCATGACAAGATCCGAACCATGGGTTTGGTGATCTGTTACACCCCTGCCGATTACAGCACCAGTTTTCAACACAGCCTAACGGTCAACGTGCTCGAAGCAAGCGGGCTGATCTCTTTTTCTGACCAGTGGATCGTAAACACACGTGTTTGGCTGCAGTTGAGCACACATGACTTCATTGTTAGCATCTGCATATTGATCTCATGTTCTGCAGAGTGAGGGATGGAGAGAACAGGAGGGAGCGGGGAGATGGCTGATAGGGAGTAGGTCAAACCAACATGTCCAACTTTGCAGGGCTGCCGCTCAGATGAACTCATTAGAAGTTAATTAATCACGCCCATCGATCCATTGTCACTTTCCCCTGTGCACGGCCGGGGGAGAGACGGCTCAGATTCTGCACAAATGGCTCTCCGTGGCAACCGTCCCGTCTCTCAGCTGAAGAGAGGACCCGCTGTGGCGCCATACGTGCTCCCTCAACCGCACACACACACACACACACACACACACACACACACACACACACACACACACACACACACACACACACACTCACTCACGAGACGTGTGTGTCATGGCACACAGCTCGGACCAAGATGTTATTTTTAAGAGGAGATACAGCGAACTATGCTAGTAATCCTTCAATTTGCCAACACAGAAGATTCAATCTTCCAAAATAGTCAGCGTGTTCTGGTGTGGGATGAATCACCGCTATCTGAATATCAGGTCAGGTTTTTTTTCTTTGGTTGAGGCTGTGCACAGGATCCCTCACAAAGATGTGCCCATCTCAGTGTATTTGCTGAACACTGGGTCACAGGCAAGCTCCTTTCAGCCTATTTACTGAACAACACAGTATCACAGCTTGTTTTGCAGGGCAATACTTCTTCAATACCCTTTCTGTTCACCATTTCAGTCACCATGACCATGTTTTCTGCTACACTATGTGTCCAAATGTTTGTGGACACCCCTTCCAAAGAACGCATCCAGTCACTGTAAGTTGCACCCATTGCTGACACTGATGCCAGGCTTAAGCTAGAGGGGTACAAAGCCCCCCAGCATTGAGTGGAGCAGTGGAACTACTGTGCTCTCTGGAATGGAGCTCTATGGAGCTCTATCCAATGCTTTTTGGATGAGCTGAGGAGTTGGGGATGATGGGGTGGGGTGGTGATCATCCATCGAACATCCTGACCTCATTAATGCTTTTGTTGCTGAATGCAATTAAATCTTTGCAGCAGTGCTATTAAAATATACATAGGCACAATTTCCCAGATAAATATCCTTGATTTTAAAGAAAAAACATGAATAAGCAGGTGTCCTAATACTTTTTATCCATATGCATATGTAGCAGAGGCATGACTATGTAGAATAAAGAGTCTGTGTAAATTCTATAGTATTCTATATTAAATTGCTGCATAATATTGATTTAAGCCAACTTTAAGAACTGTTCTGGTACAACCTGCAGTTTGTTGCCACCACTACAGCTGAGCAAAACTGAAAATCTAGTGGAAACTGGACCATTACAAGCTTAAACCTCAAGAGAAGGACATGCAAATGTGTCCTAAATCACTTTTTAAACAAGCCCTGTTGTCGGCACTGAAAATTAACTTAAAGAATTGTAAGTAAAAGTCGCTGGTTGGTGGTTACAGACTCTCTGGTGGTCCTATACTCTCTGTAACTAGATATACAGTATTCTGCCCCTGCTACAGAAAACCTAGCGTGTTAGCAGAATGGTACTAGGCCAACAGCCCAACACTCAAGTAACTACTGCAAGTAAAGAATCTCACACTAGGCCTGACATCAGCTGCTGTAGTGCCAAGCTATTGGGATGTTAGATTGGCAAATCTGGACATGGTCGGTGTACCCTTACGGATAACACCACCTACCTTCTCCTGGGAGACTAGCTTTCTGACTCCCTGGCCATGCATGTGAAAGGTAAGCAGTGTAGTTTTTGGAGATTTGTGGGTCATAATCATCAGACTGTTAAGCAGATAAGCTGAAAGTTGACTGGTTTCAGATGTTTTAACATTGCTAGCAGGTTAATGTAGCAGCTTACACAGTGAGCTACTGCTCCGTGGCTTTCCTCAAGCAAGTACTCATTGTGTTTGCTGCTGTATTTACTGCTATAATAGGAAACTCACACAACACAAGAATCTGTGGCCTCGAGCTGTAAAGTCAAGCTTCTCAGGAACAGCAACAGAGAAAGAGAGAGAGAATCAGTAGCAGAAATCGACAGACTCCAACAATAAAGATGAGCCACATAGACTCTTTATAAAGTCGGGAGATTATTCAATCATGAGTGCTGTAGCCGTGAAGCACAGCAAGAGTACAGTGTCACCTTTCACATACCAAATATCCCTTAAAGCAACACTATGGAGAATTGGGATTTCTCCTGGGCTCCCCCTACAGTTGGGAACTATTTAGGCCACCAATAAAGGACACATTTTTCTGGACAAGCTGAGAGATACAGAACCATCACTGAAAGCAAAGAAGTATGTGGACTAACATGATATAATAGTGATATTAACAGATATTACACTAATACGACTCGTTATGCCTTGTTCCGCAGTTCCCACAAGCCTTTATTCGGCCCAGTTCCTCCTACCAAGCCTGGAGAGGCAAAGACAGTGACACTATTCTCTCTATTAAAAGTCAGTTGAGCATCACAGTGTCTATGAAGGTGTTATTTTAAGGTAAACATGTTACATAGCGTTGCTTTAAAACTGACCACACAGCTGGTCTTGGCTGGAAATTGTATACAGCAGTAATGCGGACATCCCTGTGCACAGATACACTCATAATAGCACCATACACACTACCATGCTACATGACTTTTTCAGCTTCATCTTAATATCATCATGTCAACTGTGCAACCTTATGCTCAGAAACTGACCAATGATGACTGGAGTAGGCATTGTCTGACTGGTCTGTAATTACAGTCTGTACACACTTTTAGTGGACATATAAAGGCAGGTAGAGCCTTAGAACAGACAGCATACTGTAGGTGGCTTATTCTAGAATTGGGGGAACACAAGATAAACTAATTTGATTCAATTATCACTATTAATATAACTATTATATGTATATTTTAGGCACAATTTATACACAATATTATATATAAATGCATCCCAGCCTTCACATTATTGACTATCTTCACCTCCTGATACAGAACTTTACTGGAATTTTAAAAAGTCTAATTGTCTAATGAGCAGTTTAAAGTCTAAATATCTAATTTCTGTAAAATATGTAATTTTAGTTATTTAAAAAAATGCATCGGCCCCAATTTTCTGGTCAACTCTGTTAAACTACTCTGTTAAATCTGTTAAACTACCTAGTAAATTGCTTGGTGAGTGTACAGAGCCAATGATATCTGGCCAATGATATTTTCCCCCACCGCTTTTGAAGGGTATGACGCCACCCTTTGAATATGTGTTTATAATAAAGTGGATAGTGAGTCTACACAGACCATTCAAACCTACTACACATGTCAGGTCTTCTGAATCATGTACAGTCCCGTAGTTTCTGTGCAAAAGCCTCTTTGTATATGAAAAATTTAACAGATTACATTTTGCGAACCGAAGTGCACAGACGGGGCAAAGACAGACGGGGCCATTTGAGCACCCAGCTACAAAGGCTTTATGCATTGCTTTCCTGAAAATATGACTGTATTATGGTATATTCCCTGCTCCATGTGGAAATGTGAGCTCAGAACAGCACCATGGTCAGAGCAGAGCGAAGCCTTTGGTCAGGATGATGAAGGCGTTTAATATCGCGAATGCGCAGGAGTGCTGTGAGCTGTGAAATATGTTTGTCTCCTGCTTGAAGCCGACATCAAAGACCTCCAGTGCTACTGCGTCACCGTACCGACTCCGCCGCTCTGTCTCTCAGCAAAAGTAAAGACCTACTATTCTGTGTTGAGACAAGCTGGGATCTTTAGGGCCGTTTAATGTTTCACACGTTTGACCTTCGGTTGACATCACTTAGCCTGGTCTCTGCAGATCGAAAACTAATGTGAAGTTTCTGTTTGGTTTAAGCACAGAAGCTCAAACCTCGCTGACTGGGTTCGAAAGATTCCCCAGTGTTCCTTAGAAGCTCAGAAGGGTGTGTGAGCGAGCGAGAGAGAGAGAAAGCCAGGCCTCACTTGGCCGTTTCCTTTTCCAGGCTGCAGATGATTTAAACATGAGTTAAAAGCCTTTAACTTCTCCCTCTGTAGCCTTTTCAGGTTTCAGATCGTGTTTCAGCACATTTTTTCCCACTGCATATTTAAGCACATGGCAAAGCTCACGATAAATGGCCCGATCATTACTGAAAGCAAAAAGGACTGATTTTGAAGGAAGCACTATGAGACAGAGGTGAGGGCAGCGAGTAAGTCTTAAGTCCTGACACTCAAGTCAAGATCTAATTCAGTATCAGCAGATTTCAGAAGTTCTGAGTCAATACAGGCGAATCTCAAGTTGAGTCATGAGTCACCACAATCAAGTCTCAAGTTGAGTCATGAGTCAGTACAGCTGCGCCCGAAGTCATGTCCCAAGTCAGGATTCAAGTCTCAAGTCGAGTCCTGAGTCAGTACAGGCAAGTCTCAAGTCGAGTCCTGAGTCAGTACAGGCAAGTCTCAAGTCGAGTCCTGAGTCAGTACAGGCAAGTCTCAAGTGAAGTCCTGAATCACTGCAGGCAAGTTTCAAGTCAAGTCTCAAGTCAGTACAGGCACGTCTCAAGTCAGCACAGGCAAGTCTCAAGTCGAGTCCTGAGTCAGTAAAGGCAGATCTCAAGTCATGTCCTAAATCACTGCAGGCATGTTTCAAGTCTCAAGTCAGTACAGGCAAGTCTCAAGTCGATTCCTGAGTCAGTACAGACAAGTCTCAAGTCGAGTCCTGAGTCAGTACAGGCAAGTCTCAAGTCGAGTCCTGAGTCAGTACAGGCAAATCTCAAATTCAGACTCAAAAGTCAGTGTAGGCAAGTCTTAAGGCATGTCCCGAGTCATCACAGGCAGGCCTCAAATGGAGTCCTGAGTCGGTACAGGCAAGTCTCGATTTTAGT
Organism: Salminus brasiliensis; assembly: GCF_030463535.1. Lineage (NCBI taxonomy): Eukaryota > Metazoa > Chordata > Actinopteri > Characiformes > Bryconidae > Salminus > Salminus brasiliensis. The sequence goes on from NC_132897.1 coordinate 5,058,349, forward strand.
CCTGAAAATCACTTTAATAGAGCAGTGCTTCTCAACCTTGGTCTTGGAGGCTCCCTGGCCTGCACATTTTCCTGCCCTGCAATTCTGAAAGGACTCATTAATGAGCTGATTAGTTGAACCAGGTGTGCTGGGAGCAGGGAAAGTACTCAAATGTTCAGGGCAGGATTGAGAAACACTGATAGAGTATTTGTGTTTAGCAGATTATACTGAATTACGACAGACTTCTAAGTACATTCGTATGAACAGATGCTACTTTTCTACTTTTCTGCCTTGAACTACAGAAGAGAAGGTTGACCGCCAGTTACAAGCAAATAAACCTGCTGTCTTAGTCAGAGCATCATTCTCCTCATAAACTACAGTATTTTCTGCTGAGGACTGTTGTTAATCTAACATATTTGCAGTTGGTACCTGTTAGCTCTTGCGTCTAGCCAGGAGATATTAAGAATGTACCAAACAATTAAGCTGGGGGTCTCAGGGGGGCTTGTGTGTTATGATGTGTGCTTTTTTCTTGACGTTTCTGTATTTGTGCATGTCAGCAAAGGACATTGCTCAGACTTTCCATTGCCACCCAAATGACCACTGTTTCATGTGGAGTGGACAGATCATAAGGGCTTTCAGCCTGGCGGAGAGAGATAGAGAGACAGACAGAGAGAGAGGGAGAGAGAGAGAGAGAGAGAGAGAGAGCAATGCACTCCTTTCTGCTGACTGAAGGCAGCCTATGAGGCAGCAAACGCACCGGTGGCTTTCTTTCATGGCTCTCCTCCTACACCTGGGAGTGTGTGTGTGTGTGTGTGTGTGTGTATTTGTGTGGGATTCTGCAAATAGAACCGTTTCTCCTGCACCACAAGCGGAGGAGCCACACTGCTGCTGACTCCTTGCTTTCTCGCCCACAGTACTGCGTGCACTCTTTGCCGCGGCCCCCAGAGTGCCTGGGGTGGGCTTTAATTAACACGCGGCCCGGGCCTAAAGCACAGCTCGTCAACGTACTACGTCGCATCTGATCAAGCTGTAAAGGTCTGATTTATGTCCACCGAACAGAGCAGATGGTCAGGCTATGGACAGTGGGAGCTGAGCAGGACTTGGTAATGGGAGCTGGCTGGATTTAATGGACTCCTAAGTACAACAGTAACATTCCGAAAACATAATGGTGACAATATATCTTACCTGCGGAGGTGAAATGGGCCAATAAATTTTCAATGTGAATATTAAGGCCGGTGTGGACTCATACATCAAAAGCTGTTGACCTTCTGAGTTATTAAATATTGATGCTAAAATAAAGTGAACAGTGGCTCTTGTTAGTCCACTGTGGACTCGTGGCAGTGTCGTTAGTGGGGGGGGGGGTCTCAAGGCCTGATAGTACGTCTGCGGTCGCCAGCAAGTGTACTTGAAGCTATGGAGGTGAAAAACGGACACCATAGAGGTCTCTATAGGAAGTATCGGAGGTATGCTATATGGACAAAAGTATTGGGACATCTGCTTATTCATTGTTTTTTCCAAAATCAAGGGTATTAAAGAAGACTTTGTCTTGCTTTTGTTGGAGTGACTGTTTCGACTGTCCAGGGACTAGATTTTGGAAAAGCATTGCTGTGAGGATTTCATTGCATTCAGCAACAAGGGGCATTAGGGAGGTCAGGATGTTGGATGGTCACCACCTTACCTCATCTTCAACTCTCCAAATCATGCCAAAGGTTTTACTTGGAGCCCCATCATTCCAGAGCTTCATTTGTCCACAGCTCAGTGCCGAGGGGCTTAATGCCCTCTGGCCCATGCCTGGAAATTAGGCATGGTGCTAAGCAAACAGCAGTTCACTTGCACTCGGCTGTTCTAGACTGACTTGACTGTGTGGTAATCTAAGCAGCAGTCAGAAAGCTCTGTTACACAGCTACATTCACAGTAACTGGTCCCACTCATAGATATTTTCTAATTGCCAATGAAATAATGTGGGTTCTACTTTTAAAGAATTCTACTTTGGTAGATTTAAAGACCTCATATATTTTGCAGGCTGTCAAACGCATGTCTGGGATCACTGATCAATGCTGTACCCAGGAACTATATATATATATATATATATATATATATATAATGTATCCAAGTTGAAATGTCCTCTTTGAGTATTTAGACATCAAAGCCGAGGAGCAAGTAAAGCAACATGAATCTGATGGAGGGATCAGAAACCGTATACTCACGTTCCAAGAATTCATTCTTCTTCTTTCCTGCACCCCCTTCCTGCCATGTCCTTCACTTCAGCTTGTCCTCACTGTTCACTGCATGTCTCAATGCGTGCTTTGCAGCCATAGTGGAAGCAGTTTCGCCCATTTTGGACGAGAATATGCAATTGACCTTGCAGACTGAGGAGAGGCTTCGTGCATCTGTGAAGAACGAGAAACAAAGTCACTTGTTCGTGTGATCGTCGTCGGTTCATATAGAACCTGCCTTCAGAATGGAGATGACTCTGAGACACATAGGAATGCTAACCGTTGAGGCAAAAATCAGCAATGCAAAAATGGCGAAAAGTGAATGGCGCTGCTTCAACAATGCTGAAGTGAACTTTCCAGATAGTGACACAAGTATATACAGTCGGGAAAGTCTATAAGAGGGAACGCCAATGAAGAAAGTAGAAAAATACAGTAATATGCCAAATTTAGCGAAACCACAATAGGCCACAAACAACTACAGCCCATTCAGTGAATTCACAGTTTCATCCAAAATCAAGGTTATTGAGAGTTGATCCTGCTTTCGTTGACTAGATTTTGGATGATCTCCACCCCTACCTCATCACCCCAACTCCCTAACCCATCCCAAAAGTATTGGCTGGAGCACCAACCATCACTCCAGAGAACACAGTTAGTTCCATTGCTCTACAGCTCAATGCTGGTGGGCTTTATACCCCTCTAGCCCACGCCTGGCATTAGGCAGCATGGTGCCAATAGGTTCATCATGTTGATCTGCCCCAGAGAGTCCTATTCTATTGGCAATACTTCTCTACAAGCAATAGGTGCAACTTAAAGTAGCTGTATATCCACAAACATTTGGCCATTTAGTGTAGTTACATAAATACCCATTTAATTACCCACTAAATGTCACAAGGGCCATTGACTTGACCTTTTTCTGCCCCAGGCAACCTGGCAATTACCTGCCAACACTTTTTTAGGGATGCAATTCTTAGCCAGTTTTGTAAAATGGTGAAGGTTTTCATTAGTCAGCTTGATGAGTCACTGGGGAGAGTTTTTACTTTCCTGGCTGTTCATCGCCGCTTTAGTGCTGATACCTTTTCTCAGTTTGTAAGACAGTTGTAAGAACACCCAACAGGTCAATCTCTTACATGTCATTGTGCCATTGTGAGTATAAGTATAAGCATCCTAGTTCATGTACCCTGGTGTTTTTCTAGTGGGTACACTTTCAATAAGAAAGGTTATTCAATGGTTAGCTTGGTTCAATAAAAAATTAAAGGCCACATATTATGGCAGCCCATTCCTTTCACAGTAAATGCTCCAGTTAGGCAAGGTGGGCATTGGTCGAACCTTTTCCAGCCCCAAGCAACCTGGTAATTGCAAGCCCCTTTTTTGGAGGTAGCCATTCTTGTAAAAGTTTTTGTTTTTAATTTGTCAGAGAATTTAATATTTTGCCTTTTTGTGTCTCAATTTTTATATGCAGTTGTAGAAACACTCAACATCAATCTCTTACATGTAATTGTGCTTTTTCTTTTGGAAAATGTCACGTTAGCACTTTTTCCTGACCTAGAAGAGTTCAGTATGTGTGTAAAGCTGTTTTCTTATCATTTAATTATTTATGTATTTATTTTTACACTATTTTTGTTCTGCCAAATAACCCACCCATTGAAAGCTCCCCCTAGCACTAGCAATGCTCCAGAAACTATAAGGGTAAGGACTTAACACATGTCTCCTCCAATACAAGCCAGACATCTCCTCTTTTCAAACTGGGCTGCAGACATGCTCCAAAGAAAGCACACCCCACCAGCCTATGCTGGCCAACATCGCTTTAGAGGGATGAAGGGAGATCTCGCCATCTACCCACCCGGACAGAGCATGGGCAGTTGTGCTCTATGAGACTCAAGTCTCTGATGGCAAAGCGGCGTGGCTCGGGATTCAAGAGGAGGTATTCTGGACAAGTGTGAAATATAGGCATCCTAGACGTTGATGTTTTCTACCTGGCTGCACAGTTCTGGAAAATCTAATTGAATAAAAGCTTTACATGATATGAAGGTTTCTTCTTCACACTTGCACATCTCATTGACCCACACGGGTTGTTTAAGACCTATCCAATGAAAATCTCCAGAGGGAGAAGCAAACAGTGTAGACCTGCATATTACACACTTGTGCATCATATTGATGGGAAGAAAATGGATTATTTATGTGGGCTGTTCAATAGCACTTTCTCTTATTGAGTCCAACTCTACATGCAAGGCCTTGACATGACCATTTTCCAAATGTCTTTACTAAGCCTCTGCTATGACTTTCTACCAGCAGAGAAACATTCAATATCATGGCAGAGATTTGGCTGCATGATAACAACCCCCTACCCCCCTGTTATTAGATGCCGAACCATTTAACCCTTGATAGTTCCTCCCTCTTAATCAGGGCAGAAGTCAGCAAGATTCCTCGAGGTGAGTTGCCTTGTGGCTATGTGGTTTCCTGGGGTCTGGGAAGCCAATTAAAGAAGAGTTATATGTTGGAATGGCAGGCAGGTGCAGGCGAGAGCAGATCTTTCGCTGTCCCGGGGCAGTCAGAGTTGATGGAATCCCAGGATCTGTGGCCTGGATCAATGATTTCGATTAATGATGCCTTTCCCCTCTCCTTTCTCTCCGTGGGAAATCTGCAAGGACTGCACAGCTCATGAAGGTCGTGCCCCTTCCCTGCTGTCAAACGCATGTCAGGCACTCGCGCAGAAGCTGTTTGCTGACCGTAGGCGCAGGCAATCACACAGTCCAGCAAGTCCGGCAGTCTAATATTTGCATAGGCTCCGTCTGAGCGCGTAGCATCTCTGCCCGCCAAGAGCCCAATTAATGAAGACAGGTCTTCGGCGCTAGTCACCCGCTGTCCACCTGCTTCGTGCTGAAGGTGAGCTCTACTCGCAGCAGGAGAGATAACAAGGGAAGAAGGACACCTGGAGCCAGGGATATTCGACTGCCCACTCGTCAATCCTGACAGAGAGATAGCGGCCATGTTTGGCAGCATCCAGACATGAACACAGTCACTATTTATAGTTGTTTGGGTTGGTTTTTCACCGAAAGTAAGTTCTCATCTCAAATGAGCTGCACTGATCTTCTTGAAATAGATCAAACAAATGCTCCTGATATATTAGGAGAACTCACCAGTGGTTTACACTCCGCAGTGTTTTGGTACAAATCCAGGATTTACTGAATTAACTACACAGATATCGGCAGCAACAAATTACAAAACAAGGCATGATGTTAAATATATATACACACTCCTGAATATAAAGGTGCTGCAAAGGTTTTTTTTGAGCTGAATGGTTGCCAGTGAAGAACTACATTTGGCTCCATAAGGAATGGGTGTTAAGAATAGGCCTTTGTAACAGTTATTCAGACTCACACATCTGTACTGATTACATCTCTAAAGATTACTCGGATGGTCCATTGTAGATGCCTCTTACACAAAGGTGTGAAAGGAATTCACATTCATTCCTGAGGTACAAGCAAGTGGAGATACTAGTCTTTAAAAGACTTCTATAGAAGCTGAAGTATCAACTTAAGCCTTTTACTCCAGTAAAAGTGTAAAAGTACTGATTTCAGTACGACTTCTAGTAGAAAAGTAAAAGTAACGGAAGGAAAACAAAGGCCGAAAGCTTAGGCCGCACCACAGGGGTCTATAGTGCACTACACCCCCCCCCCCCCTCCCCAAAAACCCATTTCTCTAAAAGTCATAATGAGGAGAATGATCTATTAAAATGTTGATGTTAAAAATGTTGGGCTGCACTAGGCTCCTGTTTCAGCTGCAGATCTGCCCATTGAAAATGAAGCATTTCAGTAATATCAGCTCTATTAAAGGAGCGTCTCTGTGCTCTACTGAGCATTAACATGAGCTTCATGGAGGGAAAATATGAGGAGTCGTTGTGTAGAAGTTTTGTAAAGCTGCAGAAAGTCAGACTTCAGAGGCGTGTGATCAATAAGCTTTATTGGAATGTAAATGTGGGGCTTAGTCGGGACGTTTCACTGTAGGTCTCTTGAGTCTCTGCCACGGACACCGTCTTCATACTAGACTGCAGACGTCACACTTTCCGGATGGCACGTTCAAAAATTACTCCAGTAAAGTGTAGATCATCAAAATTACTTTAAGTAAGGTAATAAGGTATTTATACTTTGTTACCTGACATTCAGCTGAAAGCCTATTAAATCCAACGGAACTCTAAGCTAAATGGTTGTCTATTGAATCTAACCCTACACCTAAGATTTAAGGTAAGGGTTAGGTTTGAGGTTAGGTGTACGGTTACATTCAACAGACAGTCATTTACCTTCAACTTAGAGTCCAGTTGCATTAAATAGACATTCCGTTGACTGTTAGTTAATTGTCAGGTGAGCATCTACAATGGACCACCCTAGTAAAGTGCTCCAGCTGATTCTTCATAGACTGAAAAGCGGTTCTTCTATGCCATTACTCAAAGAACCTTTCCTAGCACCGTTATTTTTAAGAGCTTAAGGTAATATGATTCAGTTCTCCCTGGAGTACCACAGTCTATCCTTCAGGCTTGCTTGAACTGTAAATAACCACTGAAGAACATACAGTTCTTCTCAACCAATAGCAAGTGAAGGTGTTTTGAGATGCCTTCCTCTTTGGACCCTTTCGGACCAAAAACTGAAGCCCAGAATCAAATGTTCTGGTGAACGGTGAACATCTGAAATGCTCAAATCTGTCTTGAAGCCAGTGTACTGTGAGAGACATTGAGCGTGTCATGCCTAGAGCAAGCGAAAGACATACAGAGGCCATCAAAAGAGAATTGATTCCCAGAGCATCCAGATTGGGGCTTTAAGTAGAGTCTGAGGGATTCACTCCTTCCCCCGCGGCTTCGAACAGTTGCTCAGATGTGCTGGTTATTCAGGAGAGGCAGGGATCTGTAGTGTCTTATGGGACTTCTTCACAGCTGGAGGCTTTGAACCAAGACTGCACCACATTCTGTGTTTATAAAAATGCTACCTTATGATATCTGTGATATCTATACAACAGAATTTGATGTAATTTCACCAAAAACAGATTAGTCCCGTTAATTTCAGCAGGGTCCGTTAACAGTGGTGTGCAAGTGTTTGGCCACACTTGGTTAAATCCCCTTAGAATATTCTTCTAGTAGATTCTTCACTTTCATAATTAACAAGTTTCATAGACCCTAAAATAGAACCCTGTGGGACCCCGCAAGATATGCTACCAAGTAATTCCCAATCGTTTCTGCATTAGGATTAATAAATGAACAGTAAATCAGGGGTTTAAAAGGGTTCAATTGCATGCTGAGTGTAAATCCTCTAATTCTGTACATTTCAGTGCACAATAGGTCCAATAAATTCACTAACAAGGAACAAACAGCATCTATAACAGCTGTTTCAAAACTCTATCTGACTCAATGGCTGTTTCTTGGTGAAAAGATTAATTCTGCACTGAGGTGCTTGGTAAACCGCCCTTCTCCAGCCATCCCCAGGGTCAAGAGTGGTTTTAAGCTGTTGGGTGGAGTGATAGGCAGAGTGAGGGGCAGGCAGGAAGGTGAGGCATTGGTTAGAGTGTGTGCTGATAAAGGGGTAGAGTTAAGACTAAAAGGGCAGCGGAGAAAGCTTGGATGCAATCAGAGTGATGGGGGTGTGACCTGTCCTTTAACTGTGTGTGTCTTGTCTGTATGCATGCATCTCTAAAGGTCTGAGAGTGTATGTGAGAGCATGTGAGGGATTTTGTATCCTGCATGCAATTTTGCATGTTTGTGTTAGAGAATGTGTATTTGTGAACATGTGCGTGTGTGTGTGTCTGGGTTTGAATGTAATGGAATACGTATTTGATGGCTCTACTAAAGCCTGAGTAGACCGATAAATCACTGTGCTGATCAGTTATTGATCTCAGTGTTACTGAGCTCTACTAAAGCCTGAGTAGACCGATAAATCACTGTGCTGATCAGTTATTGATCTCAGTGTTACTGAACTCTGCTAAAGCCTGGGTAGACTGATAAATCATTGTGCTGATCAGTTATGTAGTATCTCAGTGTTACTGAGCTCTAGTAAAGCCTGAGTCGACTGATAAATCATTGTGCTGATCAGTCATTTATCTCAGTGTTACTGAGCTCTACTGAAGCCTGAGTAGACCGATAAATCACTGTGCTGATCAGTTATTGATCTCAGTGTTACTGAGCTCTACTAAAGCCTGAGTAGACTGATAAATCACTGTGCTGATCAGTTATTTAATATCTCAGTGTTAATGAGCTCTACTAAAGCCAGAGTAGACTGATAAATCACTGTGCTGATCAGTTATTTAGTATCTCAGTGTTAATGAGCTCTGCTAAAGCCTGAGTAGACGGATCAATCATTGTGCTGATCAGTTATTTATCTCAGTGTTACTGAGCTCTACTAAAGCCTGAGTAGACTGATAAATCACTGTGCTGATCAGTTATTTAATATCTCAGTGTTAATGAGCTCTACTAAAGCCAGAGTAGACTGATAAATCACTGTGCTGATCAGTTATTTAGTATCTCAGTGTTAATGAGCTCTGCTAAAGCCTGAGTAGACGGATCAATCATTGTGCTGATCAGTTATTTATCTCAGTGTTACTGAGCTCTACTAAAGCCGGAGTAGACTGATAAATCCAGGACTACTGCAGCAAACTGCTAATGGCCTACTTTGAACATGTTCAATCAATACTTCCTCTTCTAGATACAGCCTAATCTGGTAGACATGTGGATCCATAAACCAGTCGGCACTGCCTGTATATTTACTGAGGGTGCGAAGTACAGTTTAGCCAGAATCAAATCAAGAAAACCAGATCTAAAAGGAAATATCCTTTAATTAAAGTATGTGGGTACAGACAGTTGTTCCCTATTGATCAAAAACTACACCTCCTGTGTATTCGGTTTCATACCTAAAGTGCGTCTGAGCATGTTAGGGAAGTGAATGCATGTGAATGAATGAGTGTGTCTGTAACTCATTCAGCACACATATGTGTAATGTACAGTGCAGAGATAATAGCTGCTGCTAGTCTGCGTGTTATTAGGTTACAGAGAGTACAATGTCTCGCTCACTTACTCGCTCTTTTACTGTAAACCTCTGCCTCACCCTTTTTTTTTTTTACACTTTCACCACCCCCCATTTCTTCCTTCACCCTCTGAGTCACTGTGCTGCTTTACTTTCCTCTTTTTTCTATGCTATTCAGAAAGGTACATGGGAGAGACACAAATCCAGCATTTGCTGCCACATCATCACCAGCTTTTTCATTGACCTAAATACACTCCTGGGCCAGTGGCACGGTGGCATACAGGGATATTGTGGTATTACATGAACAAGTAGGGTAATTCTGGCCCCTTGAGCCTGAGTGAGAAAGTGAGAGGGTTATTTGTGTATTACAGAGCTTTCTCAAATTGCTTACACTGTTTGGAAACACCTTGATACTTAAGATCAAGCTCCAACCCTAAACCAACCCCATCTAATCTATCCTAATTATGGCCTTCAGAAGTCTTTCATCAGCTAAATTTGGTGGGAGGTGAGGAATTGGTGATCACTGGTCCTCTTACAATATTGGCCAATCGATTTGCCACCTGTTGGAAATCAAGAAGGTTGATTCCACTCTCAGTTCCTAATGTTATTCTGATGGGTGAGGCCTTCAGTTCAGCTCCTGAGCAACCCCAAGTACCTGAAATCACCCCGCCAACAGTATATTTTTAGGTCTTCTGTCAGTCAGTCAGTCAGATGTCCGTTGCTATCTGAGCAATGGTATAGCCTAGCATTTCTACCTAGATACCACAGAATTGGACCATTTTCTGTGTGGTGTTTCAATAATGTCACATGTTTGGCTTCAATCAAAACATATCTATATATTTATTTATTTATTTATTTATGTTAAATAAAGATATGAAATAATTGCACATATGATATATATATTAATAAGCTTACATTTTTAATGGATTCCTAGATATTATAAGGGAAATCTGGGAGCCTCTGAGGGTTCCTTAAATGTTGAGAAGTACTGTACAGGTATGTATAGTGTTTGGAAGTGAGGTTTGCGGTCCTAAGAGGTTAAAATCACAGCATCGACATTACTACTGGGTGTGTTGTGTGCTGTATTTTCTAATTAAGTGGGTATTTCTTGGCAGGTGTTCTACAAAACTTGTCCAATGCGTCAATGGTTGCCATGAAAACATGCCTTTTTGGGTGGTCCATGAACAAATCAATTAATTAACAAAGGTAAAACAGCTCTGTGCTAATATCACAGTATTACTGTGTCTTTCATTGTATGAGGAACATGTTTTCTTCAATAATTGAATAGTTGTCTTTTCTAAGCTATTAATAAAAGCCCAGACTGAAACTCTGTCTTTCCCCAAAGGTTGTTCAAACACCTGCATGTTTGAACACATACTATAGCTCCTTGATTAAATGCTTACACTATTTTTTTTTAAGTAACTAGGGCTCTGTCTCTTTCAGGATCGATGGAATGTGATTGATCCGCAGATCGATGGACTGAGCAGTCCTGAAAACCAAGCCAGATCTGCTGTCCATTTGCATTTCCAACAGTGAAGGTGAGCGCATAGAACCATGGACAGTGCTTTGACCTTTTCGGTCAAGTTTACAGAAGAGCGACAGAAATCCGTTAATGCAGTCACTGTGTTTCAGAATCATCCTGGGGAATTTTCCACCGATCATTCAAGTTCCAGGCTAAAGATTTAGCAGTGTAGCACTGCTGTTGGAGGAAAAACCTTGTATCCACCTTGTTTTGGACTTTTTGACACAATGTGAATCTGGTGGTTGTTCTTTACATTGTGTTCAAACTTACGAACTGACAAATGGACCAATAGAAATGCTCCAAATTGACTTCAGTTGGAACCAAATATTATTACACTGACTTCCATTGAAAGTTTTTTTTGCCTTCTCCTGAAAAGTTGCTGTTTTGGAGAAACAAGGGTTTTGAGTGACAGCAACTATAGAAAATAACCTTGAGTGGCCCTACAGTCTAACTGCCTGCTCATTTTTTATCCAAGCTGGTTCTACTGGTGTAAACAAACTACATTTTCTGGTGAAAGAATGGCATATTGTAATTAATACTACTAATAAATTCAATTATATGCTTCATATCATACCCAAAACCACTCCCTTCTTTGCTGTAAATTTACTGAATTACACAAACTCTTATTTACTGCCCCAATCTAATCTTTTCTAGACCTAAACAGATAAACAACAAAAAAAAAACATACATATTTGCATTAAAAATGTTGAAACAATAGTTGTTTCCAAACTTTTTATGCTTTGCTGACTGTGTGCCACATTAAAAGCATGCCTCATTAACCCCCTGCTGTGGCATGTGCTTGATATCAGGTGGACAGACAGAACCCGGACCCTCATCCCTTTCCAAATCCTCCCCCTACTCGCTCACTTTCGCCCTAGGACCCATGTTCAGTGCTCTCGTTTCATCCTCTCGCTTTCTTTTTTTCCCTTTTTCTTTTCCTGGCCTGTAGTCAAGGGCGCTGTGTCACGCTTAGGGTGTGTGTGTGATGAACGATGGGGCAGAGTGAAGAGCAGAAGGCCCGCTCGGCTCGCAGGGGGCTAAATTACCACCATTGATTGTGTGCCTTTGACACCTCTACAAAAGGCCTGATCACTCATCTTGTTAAAAGACGATTATCAGGCTGTTTGTGTGGCCTTATAGCCATGGAGATTTTCTCTCCCTCCCTCATGCTTCTCCTGATCATGCATTAACCCCTTATGCTCCCAGGCTTGGTACACCCTGAGGCTTCTGGTTCAGTAATTACATGGAGAACAATGCAAACTGGCTTGGTAACCTTGCAACCAGATGTACTGCATCTCAGAGCTTAGCTTGTTAGTAACTATGGTACATGGGAAACAATGCAAACTGCTGTTTCTACATCACTGCTCTTTCCAGTAGCTGATGCTGCCATTGGCTCAGATAAGAAGCTTATGTGCTCCTTCAGGTCTATAGAAAGAACAATCCAAAGGATAGACTGTAAACTTCCATCACCTCTAAATTAATCATGGGTGTGTTGGTTTCGGGCGTAACGTACAGTAATAAACCAATCAGAGTGTCACTCGCCGTCCCCTTTAAGAGCCAGGTGCGGTCAGACTGACCTTGGCGGATTGCTATTTCAATGGTGTAAAGCGTGGGGGGGGGGGTGATTGGGGTGGAGCGTTGGGCTGCACACGCCTGTGTTGACAATTTACTGCAGAGATAGCAACGAACGTCTGACTGCTGCCTAGGTTATTTTCAGTCAGTGGCTCACCTCCTGTGTTTTCCGATGCCAAGATACTCAGCAATATGCTGGAAATTGACTTGAACACCCCTCATTTCGAGACCACCGCGCCCATCAGCATAGATATATTCACAAGCAGCATTGCTGTTTTGACGCAGGAGGAAGGCATGAAAAAAGACTGTTGGCTTGAGGTTGCATCTATTGCTGACACTGATGTGCAAATGCACAAATACAGTTAATCTAATCCCATATATAGAAGTACTGCCAAAACAATAGGACTCTCTAGAGCAGATAAGCATGAACCTAATGCCAGGTGTGGGCTACATGGGTATAATCATTGAGCTACATGAAGCTGTGGAGATGTTGAGGGGTGAACTCCAGAGTTGGGGAGTTGGGAATGAAGTGCGATGGTAATTATCCAACATCCTTGACCTGACTAATGCTCGTCGCTGAATGCAATCAAATCCTTACAGCAACGGCCCACAATCTAGTAGAAAGCCACGCTAAATTGTGATAGTTGAGGTCACACAGACAAGGTAAAACTGTTAATGAGAACCAATAAGAGCCATCCATTGACTGTCACACAAAATAACCCTACAGCTACAGTGTAGGCCTGTTCTCGGAGGCCTCCAAGGTCACATTTCATGTGAATGCCTTAAAACGTCTCTGCTCACGTTCAGCTAAATGAATTCTCTCTCCTAGACCGCCAGGTGACTCTACATCATGGCTTGGATGCCTCACAGGCTGTCTTTACACCACAGCTATGAGGCTTGATGGTCCCAGCCATGTTGGCTACACAATCACCTCCAGCATCTGAGGCTTCCCTGGCTGGCCGTCTAAATGACCTACACCACAGTCACACGGCTTCATAGGTCAACCCCCTGAGTGAACCTATACCCTGAGTGAGTTTTCCTGGGCCAGCTGCCTAAAAGGCTCTGTACGGCTGCTTCAGGGCTTCATGGACGGTCATCTGAGCAACTTTTCCTCTGGGCTTACAGGCTTACCAGGCCAGTCACTGGGTAGAAGACTTCACAGGCCATGAAGGACCTTTCCCCCAGCAACGGAAGGCCTTCTCCTGGTCTGGCAACACAGATTGTGTGATTGTATTGTGTGTGTCGTACATTTCAGGCCACTGGAGAGTCTACATGGTGCTTGGTCTGCAGAAAATACTACTGTGGAATCCACTCAAACCAGCAGGATCGGTTTAGCTCCCGACTAAAGCACTTAGTTCAGCAACACAACGTGGCCCAAACAAGCATGGGCGTCACTACGTAAATCCCCACTATTGTGCATTGCATGGTGTGTGTGTGTGTGTGTGTGTGTGTGTGTGTGTGTGTGTGTGTGTGTGTGTGTGTGAGAGAGAGAGAGAGAGAGAGAGAGAGAGAGAGAGAGAGAGACTGCTCCATCTAATTATAATCAAATGGAGGTTAATCTGGACTTTTCATAAATACTCTTGGCACTCGCTTACCCTCACTACTGTAACATCGGTTGTGTTATTACATTTGCCAGAACGGGGGGATATCTAGTGCACCTTCTCCTTCACTTTAATCCTCAGGACATCCCGTTAGCTTTCCGCGCTCCACGTTCGCGCATGTGTCCTAACAAATATCATTCTCTCCAGTAGTCGATGAGAGGAGCTTAAAATGGAAGGGGATTAAACCACAGCAGGCATTGTGACTGCACACACACCTCATATTGTAGGCTGGGCCATTATCTCTTCTCCAGCAGAGGTGGAGGTGGGGGGGGGTGGTCTTTGAGAATGTCACAGCACGGCACGACCTGAATAGCTCTCACCCGGTCACATCAGGATTCACCCACTGAAGTTTCGCACTCGTATTCGTCAGAGCTGCGATAAACCGATGAAAATGAAAGCAAGAATAGTACAATAGTTCAACGACATGTCCAAATGTTTGTGGACACCCCTTGAATGAATGCATTCAGCCACTTTAAGGAGCATCCATTGCTCAAATGCACACACACAGCTTGTCTAGTCCCTGTAGAAAAGTACTGCCAATAGAATAGGACACTCTGGAGCACATAAACATGGTGACCCTCTTGACACCATGCTGCCTAATTCAAGGAGTGGGCTAGAGAGGGAATAAAGCCCCCCAGCATTGCACTGTGGAGCAGTGGAACTAACTGTGTGGTTTGCAATGATGATGGTGGAGCTCCACCTGATACTTTTAGGATGAGTTGAGGAGTTGGGGACAGACAGTTGAGACAGTCCTTCCAACAAAAGCAGGATTCAACCTAATGAAACAATGAACAATGAGCAAGTGTCCCAATACTTTTGTCCAAGGAGTGTAACTCAAAGTGAGATTTTAGGACGCTAGCATGATCGCCGTTTACCTGCAAAACATTAGGCCACGACTGCCAGAGAGGCCATCCGTTAGCATGGTGCTATTAGCATAATGCGAGGGCTCTAAAGTTCCCTACCGCATCCTTTAATGAATGGATGCTAGCAGCCAACAATTAGCATGATGTTATTCGCCCGGGATTACTTGTGTTCACTCATTTTAATCAATGAATGGGAGCTAGTAGTGATCAATTAACATGATAATAGTTGCAAAATGTTAATTGTTGGCTGGTCATGTTTATTCATTGCTAGCAGCATTAGCAGTTTTGGCCTTTAGCAGCTGCTTCAGTTGACTGCCTCACCTTCCTAATGTGGTTCAAACACACACACACACACACACACACACACACACACACACACACACACACACACACACACACACACACACACTTTCTCTGGTTTTTATGGCTCTATACCATACTTCACTCTGTCTGCGGCCGTGTTGGCGCTCGGTCTAGGAATGTAGTGATTTCTATCTCTCCCTTTTTAACGCAATTTACTGCCCAGGCTCCGTACGGAGACCGGCGGGCTACTAGCTGCTTTCCTGATAACATAATTTATAGAGGAGGGGGGGGAAAGGGAAGTGTGTGTGTGCGGCCTGCCCACACAGTGGATGAGAGATGGTGTTATTATTACTGCTTTCTTCCCTGACACAGAGATAAAACAAATAGAGCAGGATATAAACACGTCGCTAGGCCCACACTCCGCGCAACGCATGTGTTTAAGTGAATGATGGATAAAAAAAAAAAACTATATATAATATAATATATATACACACGTACATACACACATTGGGGGAAAAAAGCATTTGCAATTTACAACTGGTACATGAGACATTATGCCGTAGCAAGGCAGTGTAAGCAGAGCCGGACAAATGCAGGGAATTAAAGCTAGGAATGACGAGGAGGGGAAGAAACCCTGGAAATTACACTTTTCTATGACTTGTTTGGCCATTACGCTGTTCTAGTTTTCTAATATTGTGCTTTGCTTGGGCAGGGCATTGACCTTTCGCGGAATAACTTTAAACAGTAGGCATATTGGCAGCCTCCGTTTCGTTTCGCAGAGGAATTTTAATTAGATTCGAGCTACTAGGACTGTTTGACCTGAATCCACCTCAGAGTTCAGCCTGCTTCTCCCTACAGCTGCCTTTTCCATGCTTTGGTTGTTCTCGTAGATTTTTAGCTGACAATTCTGCAGCTGTTCATTTTGACTGGATGACCGAGCCACGCCAAGGCCAATAAACAAAGCCTAGGCCGCAGCCGGGGTAGGACGAGACCTCAGTAGGACGGTCCTGGGAAAACCTTTTGTTCACTCAAATGGAAGTGTAATCAGGAGGCGTAGTGATGTCACCAGAAAGGTCACGCCTCTTGCAATTGTGATGTGAAACTTGCTTGGAAATTAATTATAATTATTTTGATCATTTTTATGAATGAACTCTGCTCTGGAGGCTCCATTTTCCGAGGGACAGCTGAACATAGGCTGCATTTCTGGGCTGTATTCGAAGGGCCTGTCACTTAGTATTTTGCAAGAATGGGTGTTTCTTGCTCATGGGCTTCCCCTATAGTCAGGAAGTGGAACTTTTTGGACTTTTTGGTAGAAACGTTTGGACGTTCTTTGATTTAAAACTGTGGAGGTTCCTAGAAGGTTCCTCAAAGCACTTTAAGAGTTCCCTCCAACAGTTCCAAATTGAAGACCCCCAAAAAGTCTTGTTCCCTTGGTCCAGCCCAAAGCAGAAAATACATACATCAGACCACCTTAATTGTCTACTTCTTTGGTGTGCAGCCAGGCTTGGGTTTGTGAGGTGGAAAATTCTTAAAGCAGCATTATGCAATAATTGGCGTTTCTTGCTCCTGGGCTCCTGGGCCCTATAGTCAGGAAATGAAACTTGTGCTTTGAAAGCATGTGGATTGAGGTGAAAGACTGGAAAAGTGTAAGTTCCTTGAGAAACCTTTGGAGGTTCTTCGTTTTAAAACTGTGAAGGAACCTTTTAAGGTTCCTGGAAGGTTCCTCAAAGCACCTTAAGAGTTCCCTTCAACAGTTCCAAATTGAAGACCCCCAAAAAGTCTGGTTCTCTTGGTCTAGTCCAAAGCAGAACATACATACATAAGACCACCTTAATGGTCCACTTCTTTGGTGTGCAGCCAGGCAATCACACCAGGGTTTGTGAGGTGGAAAATTCTTAAAGCAGCACTATGCAAGAATTGACGTTTCTTGCTCGTGAGCTCCCCCTATAGTCAGAAGGTGGATCTTATGCTTTGAAAGCATGTGGACTGAGGTGCTACAATGTTAAAAGTGTACTGACTCTGTGGAGGAACCTCTTAAGTTGCTTTTGAGAAGAAAAGGGTTCCTTGAAGGTTCCTCCACAGTTCCAAATTGAAGAACGCCTAAATGCCCAGCCCTTTTTCGTAGTGCAGTCAGCAGAGTTCCAGCCTCCTTCTGTTTCTGAAGCTGTTTTTTAAGTTTTGGGCAGCTCTATATATACTCTCCGCCTGCCACTTCTCCTTTGTGACGAACAACTTCGCACCCACCTCCACCCCATCCTCTCTATTCGTCTCCAAGGCTCATCTCAGCTACTGGGGGTTGGCTTCACGCCCCTACCACGAAGCCACTAGAAACTCCAGCCCAAAGTTCACCACCCTGTTTCAGCCTTCTAGGACATGGTAGCAAATGTCGCTGTATGTGACTATACTTTGTTAGGAAGAAGGGGCTTAACTATGTGGACGCTCAAGGATTTAGTTGCATCGGGCGTGGCGTAGACACCTCAGGACTTCTCAGAGGTGTGATTCTTCTGGCAGCTTTAGGAAAGTCATTGTGTAGCTTGGCCTATAGTCTACATACTGGATCATTTTCAGTGTAACGTTGAAATTTCGTATCCCATGAGAAATGGTCATAGACTTTACTAGCGTCCTGTAGTAAAATGACATGACTCCACCTCCCCTATGTAAACGTATCCCGTCCGAATAGGGCTTAACAGTTCTTGCCTTTCTCCAAAACAGTAACCGTAATTAATCTACGCCTTCTCTTCTTTTTTAGGGGTTTTAATAAGCAGTCCGGGTTCCCCCGCTGTGCACAAACACTGGTCATGCGCCAGGTTCTTTGTGCAGTAAGCTCCAGTGCTACTACAAGGCTTAATTCTGTCTGTCCGACAGCTGATAGGGGCCTGAACTGAGGTCAGCAGTCCACCGGCACTGGCAGAAATAATGGAACAGTGAAGAAACTGCAAACGAAAATCAATCATTTCAGAAATCCTCGTAAAATGCTCCTCACGCAGGTCATTATCCACCCCCGCTGCATTGCGCACCAGTCAGAACAATCAAAGCGACAAACTCGGATTTGCATTTTTGAATAGTTTTCATTGGCATAAATCTCTTGGGCCAAACTAAACTGCACTCCACCGATCCAGCCACCCTCCTCCAGAACTCTGCAGCTCATTTAAAAAACCTCTAAACCTCTGAAAACTTCAGCTTTTCATCATTTCAACAGGAGCATTGACTTTTGCGAGCAGTCTGAGCATTTTTATTGTTAGAAAATATAACGATTGCAGAACCTATAAAGCAATGAGATAGCATACGTAGTGGGTCGATAGCCTTAACTATTGATCATAGCACTGCTGATCGATATGAACACGTATTACTACTTACACCACAAGTGTGTACATTCAATAAATACACATTTTTTCACACAGTAAACCAACCCTTTTCCTTTTACCTCCATTGGAAGTAGACATGTTCCCATTTGTGGGCTGTGTGTTACAGGGATTAATATGATGGTTGTTAGGCAGAGCGCAATGCAAAACACACCACACACACTGGTTACATTTGTTTAACCGGGATAAAATATACTGTAACATGAGGCCTTGAGTGGCTTATTGCTCTTATAAAATGGAAACAAGACATTATGGGCCCGTTCATAAAACTCAGCAGTACGTTTGTTGAGTTTAATGATAAATTCCATTCTGTAAAGTGACCATGGCACTCGGTTTGCATTATTTCTATACGTGTCCTCGATAAAAGCCAATCCAAATCAACTCTCAACTATAATGAGCTACTGCATATTAATGACCAATGCTCAGTGCCTGTTCAGGGGCCAAACTGGACACACAACATCAATTAAAAGCAAAAATCTCAATTAAAGCTTTAGAATCTAATTGTAATCGGGATACAATTTACACCAAACAGCCATAACGTCAAAACCACTGACTGGTGAATAAAAGTAAATAAATGGTTCCAATGGGATTCGTCAGCCTGGTCTCAAAGAGGAATTGTACATATGCGACTAAAAGACCATTACGTAGGATTAGATGTGTGTATTGGATATGATCTGACCCTCATACATATGCACAGATTACTGACGCAACTCAGACACCCAGAAATCAGGTAATTTTATTACCTAAACCTACACCTAAACCTAACTCTAACCTACATCTCAACCTAAACTTACCTAAACTACTACACCTAAATCTTCCTCACTACACCTAAACCTAAGTTTAACATTAACCTAACCTAAACTTACCCTATTACACCTAAACCTACACCTAGACCTAACCTACTACACCTAATCCTAATTCTAATCTTAACATAACCTCAACCTAACACTAAACTTAACCTACTACACCTTAACTTAACCTACTATCCATAATTCTAACTTTAATCTTGCCTAAACTTAAGATACTACACCTAAACCTAATTCCGATATTAACCTAACCTACACCCTAACCCAAAACCTAAACTTAACCTACTACACCTAAATCTAAGTCCGATATTAACCTAACCTACACCTTAACCCAAAACTTTAACTTAAGCTACTACACCTAAACCTAATTCCAATATTAACTTAACCTAAACCTTAACTTAACATATTACACATAAACCTAACTCTAAACTTAACCTACCCTATACCTAAACCTAACCCAAACTTATCCTACTATACCTAACTCTAATTCTAACTTGCCTAAACTTAAGCTACTACACCTAAATCTAAGTCCGATATTAACCTAACCTACACCTTAACCCAAACCTTAACTTAACCTACTACACCTAACCTAACTCTAAACTTAAGCTACTACACCTAAATCTAATTCCAATATCAACTTAACCTAAACCTCAATTTAACATACTACACATAAACCTAACTCTAAACTTAACCTACTACACCCAAACTGTAATCTAGACATTGGCTAAACTTAACCTAACCCCTACCCTAACTGTAACTCTAATCTTAATAGTAGAACGTGATGTTCTTACCATCTCTGAAGGAGTTTTCATCCATGAATTCCTTTTTAGGAGCTCCAAAACAGAGAAAAGCAGCATGAATATAGTCGTGGCCACACTGATTTATCAGTTCTTCTTCTAGTATATGGTAGACAGGTTGGCAAAATAGTGCCACCAGTGGTCAGGAGGTAAAGTGTGAAATGCATGTAATATCTTCAAACATAAATTTGTTGGGGCACACTTTTAGTCGTGTATGTAGAAACTTTTCTGAGATCTTATTGCAAGGGGAGGGATCTACACATAAGGAAGCAAGTGAACAGTCAGTTCTTGGAGGTGATGTGTTGTTATAAATGGGAAAAACAGGCAAGCATAAGAATCTGAGCCACTTTGACTAGAACAGTGGTGTGCAGTAGTCAACATCTACCAAAAGTGCTCCAATAAGGAAGGACAACCGGTGACTTATTGGTGCCCAAGGCTCACTGATGTACAGTATGTGGGGAGCAAAGACTAGCCTATCTGGACAGGCCTTAAAGCATCTGCCACTACATCTTGTTGTGAGATACCACAGGATGCCTGTGGAGGCCTTTGCAGTGTGCGATTCTTAACATCACAGTAAATCTAATCCAGTTATATGATTATAAATGTGAAAATATATATTTGGCCATTGGTTGTTGCATGCCTTTGGGTTCTTCCTAGATGCAGAAGACCATATGTGGAGAAGATTAAGCTCAGATTAAATCTCTCACACCAGCATCTGTCCTGTTGGCTTTTCACAAAGGACACCTTCAAGCTTAATTGCTGGAAGCCCAAGACATGCACACCATGGTGACTGAAGGCACTGTTTTGAGAATCTAGTGAGATGCTATCCAGTGGCTGATGTTGATGTAGTGGGTAACACCACCACCTTCCCCCATGGTAGAGCAGGGTTCAATTCACCAACACATTTCCTTGGGCAGGGCGCTGCCCCTAAGGTCCAAGGATCGCTGGTTCGAATCCCAGGTCATTCTGCTTGCCATCGGCAGCCGGAGTCAGAGAGAGCACAATAGGCCTTGCTCTGTCAGGGGAGGGTTGATGGCACTTCCTCTTCCATCACTCTTAATGGAGTTATGTAATGACTAAAGGTTTGGGAGAAGGACCACACCCGAACTCCTCCTCTCAAAAACACACCCCTGCTCCTCCTGATGGTCCAAATTATACTCTACTGGCTTCGGGTACCATCAGCTCAAAGCCCCCCAAATTTCTCAAGTTCTCCTTCCTTGCCTCAGCTAGCAAGCGTGGTTTGCTCTTCGCAAATTGTGATGTAAGTCAGTACAGGCATCTATTAGCCGTTGTATCGGAGTTGCGGAGCTAGGCTACCTAGCAATGGGGTATCAATGAGGTGGTGTCAGAGGAGACATGTGCTGGCCTTCAGCCTTCACCCTCCTAGTGCTGAGAGCATTGCTAGTGATAGAGGGAGCTCACGTGAATGGAGATAATTAGGTAATTGGCCTTCCAAATTGGGTAGGAAACAGGGTCAAATTAGGGGTAAATTATTATTAAGAGTCCTTGGGCAAGACTCCCAACTCCTAGGAGTCTCCTACCTGTGCAACAGGATTCACATGTAAGGCGCTCTGGATGAGACCGTCAGCCAAATGTCATTAATGTAAATGATCCAGGATGGAAACTGGCATCAAATGAAACAGAATCCACAATTTCCTTCATGTTAATCTCTTCCTCGCAGGCCCGTGTGAGTCAGCAGAGCATATGTTGAGATGTTTCTATGACAGGTCACATTGAGCTGTGACAGGTCGTCCTAAAGTGTTCTCACGCTGCGATGTTCCTTTTTTAAGCCCCCATCTCTGTTTGCTTCATCTTTGCGGATTATCGCTCTAAGCCGTTACATCATTTGAACTTTCTTTAAGGCTGCTTTGCCTCCAGGGTCATCAAGGCAGATCTGATAGTGGACCACCTGACCAAATCCTTCGCTCTCGTCAAAGACCAAGGAGAGGCCAGACGGGGAAAATGGCAGAACACAACCCTAAACTGCTCCATTTCAAATCGCCCATTCTGCAAAGAAACAATGGATCTGGCAGGGGGAAAATAATCCTGGCAAACAATTACTGTTTGGCAAGCAGGTTCCTTTCACAGTGCTTTATTTAAATAGGATGATACCACGGCAGGAAGAGAGCTTTGCCAAGATTTCTGCAAACAATGTGTTTTGTGCTCGGGCGCCTCTGTGCACAGTGCTGTAAAAAAAAAAAAAAAAAAAAAAAAACAGCCTAATCATCCGCGGTGAAGGTGACTGAGATCTGCATTCACTTCTAATTTAAGCAAGAAGGTACTTATCCTAGTTCCCTATTCTCCTCTGAGATAGCGCTGCGAGAGCCCCGCAGTGGCCCTGAAAATAAACCTCCATTCATTTCATTTGCCCACATGCATCTGGCTAAACCACCTCATTCTGTCATAATAGATTGCTTTTTGTAGTGTCTCCGTATTAGCTCCTCGTAAATGAAAGCCATTTAGCACATACTGGCGAAAGTCCTCTCCAGCCCTCTTGCGCTACTGGAAGCTGGCGCAGCTCGCGAATCCAAAACTTAGCCGATTAAAAGTATCATGCACCACGTCCAGATGCACGTCTATCAAGCGTGTGGGATAATCCAAATCGGCCAGAAACCAACTGACATCGGTCGGTCCCTGTGTGCACAGATTATCTGACCAGCATGGAAAAGGTCAGTGAGTCGGTCTACGTTCGATGCCAGTTTGCGTCCACAACGTTTGCGTCCACAACGTTTGATGCAGTGCATTCGCTCCATTCGGAGCCTGTATGGGTAAGCAGAGCCCAACGGGGAACCAGAAAGGTTTGTCCATGTGGTTCCATGTTGGCCCCACATATGAATACTCATCAGTGATGGGACCAAGAGGGGTTAAACACGGGCCCCATCCAGGCTGTACACTGCATATTTGGCTTAGATGGGATCCATGTCAGATTAGGGTGGGCTGTAACGATGGGGTCCATTTGAAAGCGTGTAATCTCTGGACCTGTTTACATCAGCCAGGTGTAGACGCATTGTGATCGGATTACGATCGGATCACTCAAACAATGCGTGGAGATGATCGGATACGGATCTCGTCCACATAAAATACAAGACTAAACGCAATGCGCCCTTTGTGATCGGATTCGGCAGCCAAGCGGAAATACGCCAAAATAACGTTAATACGAGTAATAATTACTGTGTGGATCTCGGCTTCTCTCTCCCTCTGCTCGATATCTCTCGCTCTCTCTCTCTCTCTTCTATGTGTGTACGCTCACACTCATGGTCATTTCAAACTGGGAACGCATTTTAATAACCAGTGTAAACAGAATCCAGTCAAAGTAGATCCAGAAACTGGATCCACCATGTTGTGGAACCTCCATCTTTCCTCTAATCTGTTCACAGTCTTCCGTAGCAGGACACTTTTGATGAGAAGCTGCTGTTTACAGGAGGTTAAACGGAAATGTGGTACGTTTTTGGGCTTTTAGCGCGGGAAAGTGATCAAAGGATCATCTGATCAAACTGGGAATGCATTTTAATGACCAGTGTAAACAGAATCCGGTCAAAGTAGATCCAGATACTATCACGATACAAAACCCACGTCAATGCCAGGTGTAAAAAGGCCCTCTTAGGCCTAAATTAAATTTCAGATTACATTTCAGTTGTAACCAGTATGTGAAATACCCTGTGGCCATTGGAGGTGGTGGGGGTCCTATGCTGCAGTGTTGCCAGACTGGCAGATAACTCACAGTTTCCAAGTTGAATGAGATTTTGAGCAGCTAAAACAGCATTAAAAGGATAAATATCTCAGTCAAAAGTAGCCAACGCAGCCACAGGCACCTAGCCACAGGTGGGCCTGGGTGGGCTGAAATGTGGATACAGCCAACCAAAACCATTACGCTCTCTGCATCATTCCAGAATGTGCGATTTATAGACCAGCGACCCATCCCAGGCTCTGTTATATTTTTTTCCACCCTCTAATCACTGCTTAGCAACCGTTGCCATCCACCATTGCCTCAAGGATTTACTTATTAATCAGCCTGCCAATGTTTGAATTGGAAACTCCAGCAGGTCAAAAGACGCACCTGGGGGAGCGGTAACAGTAGAAGCCCATCCCCGAGAGAGAGGTCAGTATGTCATTTTCTGTTTAAGCTGAAGTTGGCTTCATTAGAATTTTTTCATTCCACCTTAAATAGTGCACCGGTTAAGGTGGAATGGAAATTTCTTAGAAGAAGCAAGTAAAAAGAAGCTAACTGCAGCCAGTTTTTTTTTTTTTTTAATCTTTTTTTAAAGCTTTAAGCAAGTAAAAAAACATGTGGGTGGTCTTACACTGCTCTTTTATTAAAGCTAGATGAGCTGAGTGTCAACATGGCAGAGCTAATGTGTTCTACAGTGCATAAAGTGATTAAATTTAATAGTTCATAAACACTCGCCCACCATAGCAGTAGCTACGCCTTTAGCTTAGGTCGTATCGAGATTTACACAACCAATTTTGGTCATGCTGGTCAACCAGCTTGGTTTTGCTGGTTATGTTGTTCGATCAGCTTGGTCTTACTGGTCATATGAATCAACAGTTTTGGTCAAGCGTGGTCATGTTGGTCATGCTGGTTGACCAGCTTGTTCTTGCTGGTCGATCAGCTTGGTCTTGCTGGTCATACAGGTCAAGCGTGGTCATGCTAGTTGACCAGCTTGGTCTTGCTGGTCATACGGGTCACCCATTTTGGTCAAGAATGGTCTTGTTGGTCATGTTGGTCAACTAGCTTGGTCTTGTGGGTCATACTGGTCAATTTTGTTTGTGCTTGGTCATGTTGGTCATTCAGCTTGGTCTTGCTGGTCATACAGGTCACCCATTTTGATCAAGAATGGTCATGCTGGTTTTGCTAGTTGACCAGCTTGGTCTTGCCGGTCATGTTGGTCAACTATCTTGGTCTTGCTGGTCATACTGGTCAATTTTGTTTGCCGGTCATGTTGGTCAACTATCTTGGTCTTGCTGGTCATACTGGTCAATTTTGTTTGCCGGTCATGTTGGTCAACTAGCTTGGTCTTGCTGGTTATATTAGTCATTCAGCTTGGTCCTGCTGGTCATACAGGTCAACCGTTTTGGTCAAGAATGGTCATGCTGGTCTTGCCGGTCATGTTGGTCGACCAGTATGCTCAATCTTGGTCATACTGGATGTCTAGCTAAACCATCAAACTCTGGCCATGCTGTTATTGTTTTTTTGTCCCAGCAGGCTACTGTCCATGGATGGCTTTCTACTACATTGTGGAGCATTGCTATGAGGATTTGATTGCATTCACTGACAAGAGGTTCAGTAAGATCAGCATTTGAAAATATTTTCTTTACACATCTCAAAAATATCTCCCGAAAAAACTGCACTTAATGGCTGGTTTGACTGGAGTGTCGATCTTTATGGCTTATCCTAGCAGTTCCTTGCTGCCTTTGCTTGTTCAGAGCAAATCCCTGTTATCTGTGCAGTTCCTGCAGTAACTATATAATCTTAAAGCTTGTGCAAGCAAGAGTACTTGACCAATGAATAGGTCATCAAAACACAGCACTTCTGATTACATAAACGCCTTCAAATGGCAGCCCTCAGCACACTGGCAGCATGGCCTGTTGACTTCCTAAGTGTGTATATGGAGGGGTCGCAAACGAGCAGGACACGTAGCCATGGCTGCTTGCTCTGACTTGTGTAACGTGGCTGCAACCCGTACACGGGATTAGCAGGGAGGCATCCAGGGATCTGGGTTAATTAAAACGCTTTCGGAGGTGCATGCTCTGCAGGCAGCTGAAAGACTTCCCACATCTGTTTGGGAAGAGATAAAAACGTACATGTTGTCGTCGCTAATCTGTAGACAGGGACGGGCCCGGGATAGTAGGTTAGTTTCATCATTTGCTGTGTGAAGCAGGGGTGGCACTGATTTGCAGTTCAAAGAAATACACAACGCGAGCTACACGAGCGCATGCCAGCGAGGCTGGCTGATCATGAAATAATCATGATCATAAAGACTTCAAAACACAGCGGCAGACAGACAGGTATACTCAGTGATTTTGGTAATGTGGACCATTGTGTTTACCTCCTGGGGACGTCTGTGGCCTGTTTTACAAAGCTTGCTTAGCCAGCTAGCCTTAGCCTGCTAACTTTAAGCTTAGCTGAAAGGCAACTGGCACTGAAACCATAAAACCACCAGGAAGAAAATAGAACACCCCAATGACTGTAGAAAGCATGGACATTGTAGCATCTCTTAAAAGTGAAGCAACTACAAGTCTAGCGCCTCTGCTGGCTGATTGCAGTATGAAATGTAGCTCCGCCCATTCTTATATGTTTCAATGACAAAAAACAGCCAATTTTCCATCCTCCTCCATTCTTCTCCAGTGTCTCCATCTTTCCATCTCTATATCATAAGAAGGCGGGGTTACACTTAGACATAGAGAAGAGACCGGTCAGCTGCAGGACCTTGCGTCAACAGTAAAAGTGCAGCTCTTGCATTAGACTTCCTGGACAAACTGGGAATTCAGTGGAAAAATCTCCTCTGAGCTCTGTGCTGTAAGCTCAGTGAAGGTGGTCTGAGACACAAGCTTGATCTAGGAGAAGGGGGTGGGTCTATCAAATGAGTAGGCAAGTCTGGCTCATTTGCTAATGTTGACCCTGGTTGCAATCTAACAACATGGCAGCCAGTTTTGGCTTCATGTCTATGGAACCACCTGACCTGTCGGGGCATGTACTCCACAAGACCCCTGAAGGTATCCTGTGGTATCTGGCACCAAGACGTTAGCAGCAGACCCTGTAATTCGTGAGGTGGGGCCTCCAAGAGTATCTCGCAATGAGCCCTAGGTGCCCATGACCCGGTTGCCAGTTTATCGGTTGTCCTTCCTCGGGGCACTTTTGGTAGGTACTGAACACTGCATACCAGGTACACCCACACCCAAGACCTGCCTGATGTTTTGGAGATGTTCTTGCTGTGAAAGAATGCGTGCAGTGGACGAAGGCTGGACGGGCTGGTGTTAAGGTCTGCCTGTGCTGGAAATGTGGCCGGTATTAAATGAACTCCAGTGGTTTCTTTATTTCGGGTGCAGAAACCTAACGAACCCGTCTAACCTTTAGAAACGGAGCTCAATGTAAACAGTAAACCCAGACGTGCTTTACAACTCTCCCTCCCTCGCCTTTCTTCCCTTCTGCTATTTATAACCGACGATCCCTCTTTACTCGGGTTGCAGAGTGGAGGATTTATCACAGAGAACAAACAGATGTGCTGTACTCTATCCTATTGTCTCGCTCTCTCTCTCTTTCTCTCTCTCTCTCTCTCTCTTATTCTCTTTCACACTCGTTACTCAGTCTCCCTCACACCCTCCCTTTTTCTCCTCTCTCTCTATCTCTCTCTCTCTCTATTTCCTTCTCTATCTTCCTTGCACTCTCTTTCTCAGTCTCTCTCCCTCGTTCCCTCTTCTCTCTCTCCCTCACTTGCCTCATCTCTGTCCCTCTGTCTCTCTTATTCTTTTTCTCTCTATCGCATCCCTCTGTCTCTCTTTCTCCCCTTTCTCTTTCTCTCTTTCACTCTCTCTCTCCCCTGCTCTGTCTGTCATTATCTCCCTCTCTCGTTCTTCTTTCTTCCTCCATCACTCCCCCCCTCTCTCTCTCTCACTCTTTCGTTCCCCCTCTGTCCCCCTTTGCCGTCCTTCATTTCTCATCTCTTCTCTTCTCTCTCTCTCTCTCTCTTTCTCCCCCTTTCACTCCCTCACTCTTTCTCCCCTGATCTGTCTGTCATTCTCTCCCTCTCTTCTTTCTTTCTCCATCACTCTTTCATTTCCTCTCTCTCTCTCTCTCTCTCTCTCTTTTCCCCTGTATTCGGTCATGCTCTCTCTCTTCTTTCTTCTTCTACTCTCTTTTGTTTTCCCCTCTTTCTCTCTCTCACTTACTCTTTCTCTCTCCCCTGCTCTGTCTGTCATTATCTCCCTCTCTCGCTCTTCTTTCTCTCTCTCTCACTCCTTCTTCCTTCTTCCTCTCTTTCACTCCCTCACTCTTTCTCCCCTGATCTGTTGGTTATCCCCCCCCCTTCTCTCTCTCTCTCTCTTCCTCCATCATTCTTTCATTTTCCCATTTTCTTTTGTCCCTCTCTCTCCTTCATTGCTCTCCCTCCCTCACTCTTTCTCCCCTGCTCTGTCTGTCATTCTCTCTCTCTCTCTCTCTCTCTCTCTCTCTTCTTTCTTCCTTTATCACTCTTTCATTTCTCTCTCTCTCTCTCTCTCTCTCTCTGCCCCCCCCCCCCCCTCTCTGCTCTGTCTGTTCTCAGAGTCTGTTTGTTTTGGAGGATTACAGCTGCTTTTCTCAGGAGAGAGAGACACAGAGAGAGTGTCTGTGGCGCAGATTTGTCTGCCTCTTAAAGGGCCAGCTCGAGAGCGCTTGTGGTGGGATTGGGGGGGGGGGGTTGCTGGCTGAAGAGGAGCGAAGCTGAGTTCAGAATGGACCCCCACTGTGCTCGGCTCCCCAGGAAACCCCCGCTTCTTGCACTGCTTCCAGACTCGAGTGTTTTGCAACACGCCTGGATAGAAAGAACATGGTGATTTAATCCAGAGTGTGCAGTGGCACCCCCGACACCGTCTGCACACAGCAGAGAGAGAGAGAGAGAGAGGAAGGATGGCAGAGCTGCATGCTGCATTCATTAGATATTCTTTCTGAAAGCGCTGTGGGGTCAGGAGTTGTCTGAGATTTCCTCGCATGTTTCCGGGGTAACGGAGATGTGTCCTGTATTGTAATTATTGATATGGTGAATTAAGCAACACTGTGTCTGTGGAAGAGTGAGAGGGGGCTCTTAATTCATTAGGAAGACTCACAGTGGGAGGACAGTCCATTACACAAGTGTGGCAAATCCTTAATTACTAAATTACTTAATTCCTGTTAATTACATTTCCAAGATAAAAGAAAAAAACGAACTAACCAATACACTATTTGACACTATATGTCAGAATATTTGTGGACACCCCTTCTAATTAACACTTTCCCTCTTTTAAGTTGCACCCATTGGCACCATGCCTAATGCCAGGTGTAAGCTAAAGGGGTAAACAGTCCTCCAGCATTGAGCTGTGGAGCAGTGGAACTACTGTGTTCTCTGGAATGGTGGATGGTGCTGCATCCAGTACTTTGGGAATCCGCTGGGGAGTTGATTGAGGATGAGGTAGGGTGGTGATCGCTGAATGCAGTCATATCCTCACAGCAATGCTCCTCCAAAATCTAGAAGAGAGCCTTCTTCCCTGGACAGTAACAAGCAGGATGACCTCTGTTTCATAACTCAGCTGTCTAAATACTTTTGTCCATGTAGCATGGCCATATAATCTAGTGCTAGTACATGCTACAGTCTGTTTGAGTACCTAATGCTCAGCTCTCACCTCAGCTGAAGCTTCACAAACACACACACACACACACACACACACACACACTAGAACAGTGTGTGCCTTCAGGGACTCGTCCTGCTCGTAAGGGCTGCTGCAATGCACTGGTTGTGGGTCTGCGCTGTGTGTGGGAGTGTTTTCTCTGTCTCTGGGTATATGTGTGTGTGTGTGTGTGTGTGTGTGTGTGTGTATCTTGGAGTTCACACTTTGCCCTTGCGTCGGTGTGTGTGTGGGTGTATTTGGGATTTAAAGATGCCTCGTCTCTGTTTCTCTGTCAAGGAAATTACAATGAGTTCATGTGTGTGTAAGTGCAAGTGAATGGAGAAGTAACTTCAGGGTCATGGCACTGCTGTGTGTGTATGTGTGTGTGTGTATATGTGTGTGAGTGAGTGTGTGTGGGCGTGTGTGTGTTTTAAGGATGACAATGATCCTCAAGGAAGTGCTGATGCTTTATTTATTGTGCCCTAACTGAGTCTAGAGGCAGGTATAAGTGAGTCATGCTCACGCGCGCACACACACACACACACACACACACACACACACACACACACAGAGAGAGAGATCTTTCACCCCTACAGGCCTGTAGTCAAGTTTACACTGAGACTCGCAGAGTAGAGCTCTGTTTCTTAAGGTTTGGCAGAAGCTCAGAACCCTTTAGTTAAGGCTGTTGTATGTACTGTATGCCACACCTCCAAAAGGGGGTGGGGCAAGCAAAGTGGACTCCTATCTTGGCAATGGAAAACACAGGAGGAGCAACTCTGACTGAAAACGGCCTAGGCAGACGTCAACAGTCAGACGTTCGTTGATATCTCGGCAGTGAATTGTCAACACAGGCACGTGCAGCCTGACGCTCGAATTCGGGCCATGCTGCATGCCATCAGCAGCCGGAGCCTGAGAGAGCACAACTGGCCTTGCTCTCCCTGTATGGGAAGATGGCTCTCCCAGTGTAATACTGGCCAGTACAGGAATCTGTTAGCTGACGTATTAAAGCTGGGGTCCCAGTGCTTTCCTCAGAGCATGTTGGCTGCCTAGTGATGATGAATTGAGGCGGTGGCTTGATCGTGCTAATGTGTCGGAGGAAGCATGTGCTACTCTTTACCTTCCTAGTGCTGGGAACATTGCAACTGATGAGGGGGGGGGGTCCTAACAGGGGTTGTGCAATAAATGCCTGAAATGTTCAAGCAAAAATGGGTCAATAATGAGTAAAAATGACTCACATATACACACACACACTTCTTGATTGACGAGGACATTCCTACTTTAAGAAAGGTGAGTGAGGTCCTCTGAAAACGAAGGGATTCTTACAACAGCTGCTTACCCACAGTTTGGGGCTACGTACTGAAGTTGCAGCTGACCTTTAAACACTGTCAAATCCCATCTGTCAGGCGCTTTCTTTATGCGGCCTTGATGAAATGCAGTTTCCACATCTGCCATTCTGATTCTCACTCAGGAAATATGTTCACTTTTAAAGGTGCCAACGAATTGATGCATTTACTGAGAATTGCAATGCTCAAATATGGTTTTACAACCCTGTTTACAACCCTGTTATGCTACCGCAGAATGAAACAATGATTTTCCTTATATGGAGGGCTTGTGGGGAAAAAAGCTCTGCTTTTATGAGCTGGTTTATACCACTGGCAACAGCTCAGAACCCATATACACACACACACACTATATGGACAAAAGTATTGGGACACCTGCTCATTCATTGTTTCTTCTGAAATCATGGGTATTAAAAATAGAGTTGGTCCTGCTTTTGTTGGAGTAACTGTCTCTACTGTCCAGGGAGGAAGGCTTTCTGCTAGATTTTGGAGGGGCATTGCTGTGAGGATTTGATTGCATTCAGTCACAGCTCAATGCTGCTTTATACCCCTCTAGCCCACGCTAATAATAGTGCCAATAGATTCATGTTTATTGCCTCCAGAGAGGCCTATTCTATTGGCAGTACTTCTCTACAGGGTCTAGACAAGGGACTATGTGATGTGCATTTGCACATCTGTGTCAGCAATATTCCCATAACTAGCCTAGCCGAGTCTGGAGGTGATGGGCTGCTCTCTAGTATCAACAACACCATTTTCTACTGAAGTTGGCGTGGCATTTTTACTGCTTCACCAGCTTTGACTAGGGTTTTTCTCTAGTGGGCAGGGTTTATGTAAATATTGGGGGTGTATATATAACGAGTCAAGACTGTTACATGTTACAACGGTTTTACAGCTTGGTTTTGGATCTGCTGGATGTTCTTTTGAAGGAGGAACGACAGTGTTTGAGGTTCACGGTTTGTCAGTTCCATTAACCGAACCCTCATTATTCCGCTATGCCAAGAAAAACAGAGTACAATTCCAGTCTAGGGCCCCTTTCATTTGTGGAGCTCTTACTTTATTTAGTTGGGGGCTTGGCGTGCTGTATAGAGACAGTCAGCCGGCGAACCAACACCTTTGGCACAAAGCATTTAGCACTCGTTTGTTTGGTGTACGAAGTAATTAAACATGCAGAATTTAGACGCGAAAAAAGAGAATAGACCTCTCTGGAACTTAACCCAGTTGTTGTGATAATTAGAGTCAGCTGGAATACTTTGTCTAACTGTGCCAGAACACAATGGGAAAACAAAAAAAACATTTCAGAGGATCTGGGACTCAAAACCCCTTATCTCCTGCCAGAGCTGTAGAGCCCAAATGAGGAAAGATTTGGGCAGTAAGTGTACCTTCTCAAGCATGACTATCCTGCCTGTGTCTGTCCAACAACAAGGTGCACTGAAATAATGGAGTCGTTGGGATTTGTATCATCACCTGGTAAAAGCACTGCATGGCTGGGTAGATTTACTCCCTAAAGCTGAGCTTCAGGCTCCAGTTCAGGCTCCCATTCAAGCTCCCGTTGTTCTGCTCAGGGTTGAGTTATGTGGTTGCTCACAGAGATCCCTGAATACATTAGACTGCAGTTCTGGAACCCCTGCCCCTCCTTTCCACCCACACTACTCTACACTATATTATACTATATTCAGGTATATTAACCCCATGAACCCTAGGTTTATTATTCTGTTATTAATTCTAATGCAGAAACAACGGTGAATTATTTGGTAACCATTTGGTTTCGCAATATCTTGTGGAGTCCCCCAGGGTTCTATTTTAGGGCCTATGGAATTGTGGGCTGTGGGCTCCTATACAGGGTCTAATGTGTTAAACCAGGTGGACTCTAGGCCTACTCTTTTAGCAAATCAGGTTTTATATGATACTAAAAATGGGGGTTTGGTGGGTTCAGAGTGGCTCAGCAGTCTAATGCACTACCACTTTGGATCATGGGTTGCAAGTTCGAATCCCAAACCATGCCGCTTTGCCGTCAGCAGCCACAGTCCGAGAGAGCACAATAGGCAGTGCTTTTTCTGGGTGGGTAGATGCCCTCTCCCCTTATTACTCTTTAGCAATGTCAACCGGCACAGTGTTGGGAGAATTGCTAGTGCTAGGGGAAGCTACGTACTGGGAAAAAGGGTAAAATTGAATAAACAAATTTAATAAAAAAAAAACAACAACATAGTAGTCCATAGAAACAGGGAAACCCTTTGGTGCAATACAGAACTATTTTAAATGGTTCTTTCAAGAACCATCCAGAAGAGGTTTTCCATCATGGTAAACAACCACTTAACCGGCCAAAGACCCATTCTTCATATTGAAGCTTTCAAATGTGTCTTAGGATCTGCTGTGATTCTACATAGACCTATTTCTGTTACTAAAGAACCCTTGAGGAACCTGCACTTTGTAGAGTGTGCGTTATACCCCTTTCCAAATTATTATGCAAATTGAATTGAAGTGTCTGAGATATATGTACATTTCTGTTTTTCAATTGCACTCATGGATGGCATCGTGTCTCAGGGCTCTTTGGATTCTGTTATTATTCCTAATGCAGAAACCATGGCGAATTATTTGGTAACGATTTGGTTTCGCAATATCTTGTGGAGTCCCCCAGGGTTCTATTTTAGGGCCTATGGAATTGTGGGCTGTGGGCTCCTATACAGAGTCTAAACCAGGTGGACTCTAGGCCTACACTTTTAGCAAATCAGGTTTTATATGGTACTAAAAATGGGGGTTTGGTGGGTTCAGAGTGGCACAGCAGTCTAATGCACTACCACTTTGGACCGGGGCTTGCAAGTTCGAATCCCAAGCCATGCCGCTTTGCCATCAGCAGCCACAGTCTGGGAGAGCACAATTGACAGTGCTCTCTCCCCTTATTACTCTTTAGTGATATCGACCGGCACTGTGTTTGGAGAATTGCTAGTGCTAGAGACCCATGGAAGCTTTCAAATGTGTCTAAGGATCTGCTTAATTCTACATAGACCTATTTCTATTACTAAAGAACCCTAGATAAACCTATACTTTGTAGAGTGTACACTATACCCCTTTCCAAATCATTATGCAAACTGATTTCAAGTGTCTGAGATATAAATTTTAGTATACCATTGATGGTATCATGTCTCAGGGCTCTTTGGATCACTGAAAGCAATCTCAGACACCTGGGATCATTAGTTTGTCAGGTGAACCCAATTAAAGGAATCTACTTTATATGTGGGAGGGTGTTCCACATTATTAAACAGGCCACAGGTTAATCACAGCAATATGGGGAAGAAAAAGGATCTCTCTGCTGCCAAAGAGCCTGAAACAGTGCAATGCCCTGGACAAGGTATGAAAACATTCAAAATTTCCCGTAAACTTAAGCGTGATCATCGTACTGTAAAGAGATCTATGGCTGATTCAGAGAAAAGATGGGTTTGTGCAGATAAAGGCATAATAAGGAAGGTTTCTGCCAATAAATTAATTTATTAGAAAGCAGCAAACAAGCATTTGAAGCTGCTGGTGCCTCTGAAGTCCCGCAAACCTCAAGGTGTAGGATCCTCCAGAGGCTGGGTCCAGACATACATGAAGACTAATTTTAGAGTCTTGTTTACTGATGAGTGTTGTCCAACCCTGCATGGTCCAGATGGATGGAGTATCGGATGGTTGGTGGATGGCCACCATGTCCCAGCAAGGCTGCGACATCAGCAAGGAGGTGGCGGAGTCATGTTTTGGGCCGGAATCATGGGGAGAGAGCTGGTAGGTCCCCTTTAGGGTCCCTGGAGGTATATAGACTGACTTCTGACTGACCACTTTCTGCCATGGGACCATTCCAAAAGAAGAACCATGCCTTCTGTAGCCAAATCATCTTGCTGCATCTCCTGCTGCAAAGAATACCTCTGTGTCATTGGTTGCTATGGGTATAAAAGGAGAGAAACCCATGGTGTGGCCACCATCCTCCCTTGACCTTAAACCTACTGAGAACTTCTGGAGTATCCTCAAGCAAAGGATCTATGAGCAGAAACTCTCCAAAGATCCAATGAAAGAGTCCAATGGATGTGAGAATTGTGATGGTGATATCAAAGAAGGGGTCCTATGTTAAGATGTGACTTGACCCATTAAGATAGCTTTTGATTTTAGTAAATGTGACTCACGATAATGATGCAAATTCAACAACTGACCAGTTCCTAGAAAATCTTCAAAACAATCATTTTATCATTAATTATCATTGGGAGGTTTGTTCAATAACCACTGATGACTTGGCAATTATTCTGACTGTAATTTGCATCAATCATTTAGGAAGATCAGAGAAAAATATCATTTGCATAATAAAATAGGAACTCTGGTGTACACTGCTTGGGGAGGGGGCGGAGCTACACTGCTTGGGGTCAAAGGGTTGCTAGCTATATTGAATTAATTTATGGTTGCACATTGCAAAGCTGATCTACACTTCCCACCTTAGCACCTAACCAATCATCCTTTGGGCAAAATTCTTGGCACCCCATCACTGCTGAGCTGCAGAAACTGCACTCTCTAGTTTATCATATCTAGTGTGCATTGCTTTATGCACTGCATTGTATGTGCAATACCCCACTTTCCTGCCACCTCATACTCCTACAGACACCACGAGGTACATGAGCATAAGAAATGCATTGTATTTTGAGCACATATGACAATAAACCTAAACCTGAACCTGAAGACCATTTATTCTGAGAAAATATTGCATGCAAATGTATGTGGGGGAAAAAAATTAAATCATACAAGCCAAAAAATCTCTCTATATTTTTTATTGTAATATTGTTTTCAACAAATAAAAATAAAGCTGCTTTGTTTAATATAGTAAAAAAAAAAAAAAAAAAACAGCAAAGTGCACCATATGGGAGGCTGATGCATTTACAGAGTAGAGTTATTAAGGCGCTTTCAGTGTTCGTAGTCAAGGCAGGCAGAGGTCGACACACAGGCAGGCAGATAAACAGAACTATTCACAACAAGGGTCAAAAACACAAGAACCGGCAAGGAAAGCCAAGAACCAGGAAATGGCATAATAATGCCGACAAAAGCAAGGCAAAGTTATCTTCTCCCTCGTTTTGCCTTTGCTTTTTAACATCGTGTGAATGTGACATTGATCTTTACATTGTGCCAAAAGTTCATGACAAACGGACCAATAGAAATGCTCCACTACACAGTCTATATTAGACATGCGTTAGTCATTTTAATAAGAAGTTTTAAAAAATGCCCAATTTAGGCTTAAAAGAATCATTTTATCAGCTATGCTAATCTTGCTAACAATTAATAGAAGTAAATAGTCTAGCATGCAAAATGTTTACATTTACGTTTCAGCATTTAGCAGATGCTCTTATTCAGAGTGACTTGGCGGGTAGGGCGGGGCAGTGGTGGCTCAGCGGTTAGAGCTCTGGGATATTAATGACAGGGTGGTGGGTTCGATAGCTGGGCTTACTGTTGGGCCCTTGAGCAAGTGCCCTTCACCCTTTCTCTCAATGACTGCCCACTGCTCTGGGCATGTGTGCTTACGGTCCACTGTGTGTATTTTACTGGTGTACCCTAAAACACTAGACACTGGCAAGAAACAAAAGCCAGTGCTGCTAGCTGGAGAGACAGATACACACATCATGCCTATAGAAAGGAACACACGTCATAATATAAAAGGATGAATCTCCTGGGGGAGGGGTGCTCTGCTGTTCGGACAGGACAGAGAAGAGTCTTGATGCTTGTCTACCATGCATCCTGTAGGATGGTGGGTCAAGACGGACTGTACTGGAAGCTTGAAGGAGAGAGCTCTGACCATAGCCATGAGGTAGGGAGGGGCTGATCCATTTTTACATTTACATTCATGGCATTTAGCTGACGCTCTTATCCAGAGCGACTTACAAGGTTTTTTCTCGTATTACAGAGGTGGGTCAATGTAGTATTAGGAGTCTTATTGGTGTAGCACAGCACAGCACAGCCAGAATCGAACCCCAGTCTCCAACATGGTGTGGTAGCTCAGAGCTACTACACCGGAGCTACAGAGGTGGGCGTTATCTGTTGTGCCACACCAATTGGCTTTGTAGGCCAGTGAAAATGGGGACAACTAAAAATCATCCATTGTTAGCAACATCAGTATGTTAATGTACTTATGAATTGTTGTAATTCATAAAATTACAACAATTCATGTTGTAAAACCTTGATTGGGACGTCCCTATTTGTATTGGTCCATACATCATGAAATTTGGACATAATGCAAAAACCAATTATGCATTTGTGTGTGTGTGTATATACACGTCATAATATGTAGTATATATATATATGTATAATGAAAAATGGAGCCAGGCTCAAGCTAGAGCAGTTGTGTCATGCGGGTGTGGTACTAAGCACGCATGAACCATCATGCCGCTTTCCTTCCAGTATATTGTAGAGATGTGTGGCGAGCTTCATGCTGATTAGGGAAAGTGTTTGTTGGCATCCTCGGCTGTGAGGTAGGAGTGCAGCCCCTATGCTGGGATCCAGCCAGGACTAAATAGGGAGAGAAATGGGCAAAAGACAAATTAAAAGGTGTTAAATTAAAAGCATTTATTGCAGCTAAAAAGTGGCGTAACCAGTTATTGAGCAAAGGGGGCAATTACTTTTTTTTCCCACATGGGGCCGATCCAACTCATTTAGAGGCTGATTTGTGGTTGTTACATGGTAATTTAAGGCCTGCTGTAATGTGAGACGGCACAGAGGAGCTGAAATCCCTCTCTAATCGTCCTGGATTGGACTTGGAGGACTAACAGGCGTGTAGTTTGGGCAGAGCGTGCCCGAGAACAAATGGACGCCTGCTAGGCCCGGCCAAATTAGCCATACAGCGGCAACTCTCACAGGTCATGCATGCGTATTATTCACGATACACACACATATACTTTATACACACACACACACACACACACACACATGCTTTGGATACACTGGATTTTGCTACACTGTTAAAAATGTTATTACATTTCGGTGTATACCATAGCAACCACTTATAGTGCCATACCAGTCACCTTACACCACTATAGCACCCATCTAGCAAGCACTTCACAAAGCCATAGCAACCACCTGGAACTCCATAGCAACACCACATCAACCACTTTGCGAAACAATAGCATCCACCTGGGATGCCATAGAAACTGCCTAGCAGCCACCTAGCAACAAATCAGCAACCACTTGAAGTGCCATTGCAGTCACCTTGCAACACCATAGCAAACCACTAAACAACCACTCAGCAGAATCATATCAACCACCTTGCGATACTATAGCAACCATCCAGCAAGCACTTAGCAATGTCATGGTGATAACCTGGGACACCATAGCAAACACCTGAGCTGTCATAGCAATCACCAAGCAACACTGCAGAACCCATCTAGCAACCACCAACGCAATAACCACAGGAACCACCAGAGGTACTAAAGTATTCACCTTGCAACACAATGCTATAGAAATCAACTGGGATACCATAGCAACTGCTTGTGAACACCTGATCAATCACCTGAGACACCAAAGCAACCATCTTGCAATACTATAGCACCCATTTAGCAATGCCATGGAAATTACCTGGCAAACCACATAGCAAGCACATAGTAACACCATAGCAACCACCTGCAATACCGTAGCAACTGCCTGGAAGTGTGTGTGTGTGTGTGTGTGTGTGACAGAGAGTTTGTCCTCTGTAATTCTCCACTCTCTTGGCTCCTCCTTCATGATGCCAGCTGTTGGGCTTGGGCATTTTTTCCTGCTTCCCTATTTTAATTAGCCTCTGAGGGTCAATATGTCTTTAGGTTTACACACATACACACACACACACACACACACACACACACACACACACACACAGTTCCGACTCTAGTCAGCTTTTTTCCTGAAGTCCCGGGGTGCACAATTTCGATGGATAAATGAATTAAAGCCAAGAAAATAGTGGATAAATATAATGATGCAGTCTGGCTGCACTGATTGCGATTGTGTGTGTGTGTGTGTGTGTGTGTGTGTTTGTGTGTGTGCACGCACGCACACAAGCTGTGTGATCAGTAGCATCACCTTTTAATTGCGCACTCACACCTTTCTATTCTGTGTGTATATAAAGCCTCGACAGAAACACCAAACACTACCACTTCAAAACCCTGCCAGCCTTACACACACACACCTCATTTTTCTCCTGTGTGTGTGTGTGTGTTTCTGCACACTGAACCCATTGCAGACACAGATGTGCAAAAGCACACACAGCTTGTCTAGTATTGCCAACAGAATAGGACTCTCTGAAGGAGATAAACACGAACCTACTGGCACCATGCCAGCTAATGCCAGGCTAGAGGGGTATAAAGCCCCCCAGCATTGAGCTGTGGAGCAGTGGAAGCACTGTGTTCTCTGGAATGATGCTTGGTGCTCAATCCAACACTTTTGGATGAGAATAGTTGGGGATGATGATGATCACTGAACCTCCTGACCTCACAAATGCCTTTGTCGCTGAATACAATCAAATCCTCACAGTAATACTCCTCCAATCTAATAGAACAGTTGAGACAGATACTCCAACAAAAGCAGGATAAACAGGATTTTTGATAAACCAATGGATGAGCAGGTGTCCAAATACTTTTGTCCTATGAGAAATACTGTAAATGATCCACATGGGTTTTTAAGGGCGTGTCCAACTTGCTCCACATGACTGTAAAAAGACGTGTGTATGCATGAAATGTGTGTGTGTGTGTGTGTGTGTGTGTGTGTGGACATAAAGAATAAAGCAGTCCCTCCTTTGATGACACACTGAGATTTCACTGAGATAAATGAATGAATCAGTGCCGTCAACTCCATTGCCAAACTATGATTTATGCATCTCATGGTCTGTAATCAGGCCCAGTGCTGCATTCATAACAACCCCCCCCCTCCCCTCCACTGCCAACCCCTCCCGGAGTGGGGGTTAAATCCTCCTAACCTGCTTCAGCTGTACGCATTTTGAGGCAGAGCAGATTGGCAGTTGCTCAATAATCTAAGCGTCATTAATCATTAGGCAGATCTCTATGGACCCCTGGACACCAGCTCATTTACACACACACATACACACTCTCTCCAGCACACCTGGAAAGTTGCCCCTCTCCCCGTTGCCCGTGTGCACTCACTCGTCCAGCGGCGGCTGCCTGCTTTTCTCTCCCTCGGTGGCTCTTCACGCGAGCGCTCTCTTGCATGCCGTGCAGAAATAACCTGCACTTTCCCCAGGGCTTCTGCTGCCTGGCCGTTCGAGCGGCTGACAGGGAGATGTATGGGACGACCATACTCAAACTGGCAGCCTGTCACTCTCAGGGAGTGCCGTGCAGGAGCTGGGTTAACACGGTAAAACCATATGTCCTATGCACTCCAGCAGCAGTAAGTGAGTTACACCTGATTTAACCATCTGAAGGAGATCACTGGTGATCCCTCATTCATGATATAACTCGATCCTCTTAGCTAAATTGTGAGGTACGATATACTGAACCAGGAAAAGGTCAATCAGCAGACATCCCAACCTGCAAAATACTCATTTCCGGAGGTAGCACCACCACCACCACCACCACCAACCCTTGTAAGCGTCACTCTTAGATAAGTCGTATGTAACCATGGATAGAAGGACAGGCAGACAGGACAAATAGAAGAAATAGAAGAAAGATAGTTAGACAGGCATGCAGGTAAACGAACGGACAGATATATAGCCGGAAACGGCAACTAGAGAGATACATAGGTAGACAGACAGAAAGACAGACAGACAGACAGACAGACAGACAGGACAAATAAAGAGCTAGATAGGTTGATGAACGGACAAACAGGACCAGTAGAAAGATAGAAAGACAGACAGATGGATGGGTAGAGAGAGATGGGCAAATAGACAGATAGGTAGAAGGATAGAGACAGACAGATAGGACAAGTAGAAAGACAGACGGACAGGACAAACAGAGAGAGCTAGATAGGTTGATGAACGGACAAACAGGACCAGTAGAAAGATAGAAAGACAGACGGATGGGTAGAGAAATGGGCAGATAGACAGATAGGTAGACGGACGGACAGAGACCGACAGATAGGACCAGTAGATAGATACAGTGGAGGAAATAAGTATTTGACCCCCCACTGACTTTAAAAGTTTTAATAAAAAAAAATAAATGAAACATCTCATCATTTTATGCCAGCTTTATTTTAACAGTGACACACAAAATATCAAAAGAAAAACTGAGAAAATTACATGAAATGAGAAATAAAAATGAACTTGAATTTCATTGAAGGAAATAAGTATTTGACCCCCTAATAAAACACCATTTAATACTTGGTGGCGAAAACCCTTGTTGGCAAGCACAGCAGTCAGACGTTTCTTGCAGTTTTTTATGAGGTTTGCACACACTTCACTTCAGGAGTAATTCTGGCCCACTCCTCTCTGCAGATCATCTCCAAATCCTTAAGGTTTTTAGGCGTGCATTTGGAAACGCAAAATGGGCTTGAGGTCAGGAGACTGGCTAGGCCATTCCATGACCTTGATATGCTTCTTATGGAGCCACTACTTTGTTTCCTTGGCTGTATGTTTTGGGTCGTTGTCGTGCTGGAAGACCCATCCATGACCCATTTTCAGTATCCTGGCAGTGGCAAGGAGGTGGTCACCCAGGCTTTTGCTATACATGGCCCCGTTCATCTTCCCGTCGATGCAGTGAAGTTGGCCTGTGCCCTTAAAAGAAAAACACCCCCAAAACATAATACTTCCACCACCATGCTTGACAGTGGGGATGGTGTTCTTAGGGTCATATTCTGTATTTTTCTTCCTCCAAACTCGTAGAGTTGAGGCCAAAGAGCTCAATTTTGGTCTCATCTGACCATAGCACCTTCTCCCAGTCTCTCTCGGAGTCATTAATATGTTCATTGGCGAACTTAAGGCAGGCCTGGACATGAGCCTTGTTGAGCAGAGGAACCTTGCGTGCACTGCAGGATTTTAAACCATTACGTCTCAGTGTATTACCAATGTTTTTTTTTGGAGACTGTGGTCCCAGCTGCCTTAAGATTATTAACCAGCTCCTCCCGTGTAGTTCTTGGCTCATTTTTAACCTCTCTCATGATCAATGAGACTCCACGAGGTGATATCTTGCATGGAGCTCCAGGCCTAGGTCGACTGACAGTAATGTTGGACTTCTTCCACTTCCGAATAATTGCACCAACAGTTGTCACCTTCTCATCCAGCTTCTTACTTATGGCTTTGTAGCCCATTCCAGCCTTGTGTAGGTCAACAATTTCGTCCCTGACATCTTTAGACAGCTCTTCAGTCTTGCCCATGGAGGACATGTTGGAGTGTCACTGAGTCTCTTGGCAGGTGGCCTTTTACACAGGTGACAATTTGGGACAGGTGTCGCTCATGCAGGTAACGACTTCACTGAGATTAGGATGTGTCAGTGGTCTGTGGGAGCCAACGTTAGTCATAGTTTTTAGGGGATCAAATACTTAGTTCCCTCAATGAAATGCAAATTATTTTTTATTTAAATATTATTTCATTTTCTAGATTTTTTTTTATATTCCATCTCTCACTGTTAAAATGAAGCTACCATAAAAAATCATAGACTGTGTAATTATTTGTTCGGAGTACAAACTTTTAAAATCAGTGGGGGGTCAAATACTTATTTCCTCCACTGTAAATAGATAGACAGACAGGAAGACAGACAGATGAATGGGTAGACAGATGGGCAGATATATAGATAAGTAGACGGACAGAGACTGACAAATAGGACCAGCAGAAAGATAGATAGACAGACAGACAGATGGATGGTAGAAAGGGGGGCAGAAATATGGATAGATTAACAGATAGATAGATAGATAGATAGATAGATAAACAGAGCCAGATAGATAGATAGATAGATAGATAGATAGATAAACAGAGCCAGATAGATAGATAGATAGATAGATAGACAGAACAGACAGAGCCAGATAGATAACCTGACCATAATAAATGTAATGTCCATCATTTAAACTGTCTGATATTCCATATTCTATTACATGTCGCACTAATATATGAATGATGGTGACGTTTAATGATCTAATTAGATTTACACATCCTGACCATTCTCTCAAGGGGCAGTCTGATGTGTGGTATGTTGACCACTATGTTAGCAGATATTTAGATTAGGGTTCTGTCAGGGTGATTTCTGATCAGCTTTGGGCTAAAGCAAATATTCCCATATTTTTAGCTCTGCAGTTTTCACAACAGACTGCACCGGTGAAGCCAAGAATTCAAACACTGACATTTGCCAAGACTCCTCTCTATGTACATGTAGTTCACTCCTCTGCTTGTTAACAGATGGAAATGCTGTGCTTTGTTTTGTGAGTGTGTGTGTGTGTGTGTGTCTGTGTGTGTGGGGGGGGAACGCCGTGTGTGTATTTCCATGTGTTTTCCTTCCAGCATCTATAAACAATTCTAAAAACCCACACATAGGATGGCACAGCTGAAGGAGCTTGGATGCTTTTTAAGTGCTGCAGAAACTCCATGGCTTTAAACATCAATAGAAGTCGCCTCATCCACCTTCAATAAACTATGTGTGTGTGTGTGTGTGTGTGTGTTTGCACCTCAATAACCGCACTCTCACCAATGCTGAAATATGATTATGAGCTTGGAGAGCCTCTCGAGACTCTGATGCGTTTCTGCAGCTTTCCTCCCATTTCATCTGTTCTCACTCTTCCTCCTGTTGCAAAACACTGTAGAGAGCTGTCCTAAAAAAGGCTCCGTCGGGCCTGGGGGCCTCAACACTGTCTGAGAGGAGAGTGTTTTACAAATTCTACTACAATTCGACTACAAAACCTGGAAAAAAAAGAAAATGTAGCTTGTCTGTGCTTTATAATAATAGTTCCAACAAGAAGTTGA
Organism: Salminus brasiliensis; assembly: GCF_030463535.1. Taxonomy (NCBI): domain Eukaryota; kingdom Metazoa; phylum Chordata; class Actinopteri; order Characiformes; family Bryconidae; genus Salminus; species Salminus brasiliensis. The sequence goes on from NC_132897.1 coordinate 5,101,918, forward strand.
TCAGAAGTTGCTCAGCAGTCTTAACGCACTGCCACTATGGCCCGGGGATCCCGAGCCATGTCGCTTTGCCATCAGTGGCCGGGGGGGTCTCAGAGAGCACAATCGGCTGTGCTCTCTCTGGGAGGGGGGGTGGGTAGCTGGCACTTGCTCCCTTGCATCACTCTCAAAGCGATGTTGCAGTGGAGCTAGGGGCCCGGCCCTTTCCTCTGAGCTTGTCAGCTTGCCGGCTGCCCTGTTCTGAGGGAGAACTATCACATATGATATGATACATATACATATCAAACGTATGCACATATGGTAAATGTCTCCTTCTGATGACCCTTCCATGTAGATCCTGTTTGTGTGAGCAACGCTGCACAGTAGAATAGTGCAGCAGGAAAGTGAACCAGGAAAGGTCAGCAGTCAGCGGACATCCCACACTGTAAAATACTCGTTTCTGGAGGTAGCACCACCACCACTAGCCCCCACCCACCACTGCAAAGCCCTGGTCCCTGCTTTGCAGGTCTGGATTGCATGCAGTATGAGTAGTTCTATCTGGGGCTTTTCTAGCTCTTCCAGATCATTTCCTTACCTCCACAGTTCCCTTTAACTTCCCCTTAATTTCATAACTGTGCTGGTTAAACCATTCTGCAGGTCGTTTGCTGTGCAGTGGAGGGCTGCTTTGCATTTCTGGTCAGCTTCCAGTTTGAGAGGTTTGGTCTGAGGCTGAGGCCTGAATGTCATTTCGTACAGTGTCATTTGGTAAAGTGTCCTAAATAAAGGGACATTAGAGAACTGTGTAGTCCTGTTCTTTCTACTAGGCTGGAAAAACATGATAAGGGACATCTGTTCCTGGTCACCCGTGGTGTGAATATAATAATTCACACTTGATACAGACCCAAAAAGAACCCTAGTCGCCCACATACCCTAATCCTTCTTTACTATTCCATGACTGTCCTGAATCATTCAGCTTATCCAGAAAAATGTGTCCTTTAGTAGTGGCTTAAAGCGCGCATTACACTTCCTGACTGTAGAGGGAGCCAAGGTGCAAGAAATTCCAAATTGTCCATTGCTCTGCTTTAACTTGCACAGAAATATGCAGTAGTCCAGGACACAGGGCGTACCTTCTGTGTTATATATATATTTTTGCTCTCAGGTCTGACCAATAAGAGGAGAGACCGTTCACACATTAGGCCCCAGTTCTGCCGAAATAATCAATGAGTTAATTTTTAAGGCCCCTGTCAGTCACAGGCCCTTAGAATTGTCCTAACCACCCCCCACACAGCGCCCCCTGTTCAGAGACAACATCACCACAGCAGAGCAAAACCTCGCACTGAAGTTTTGGATCCTAGCAGGGTTTATAGGGTCGAAGGGTTTGAGTTGTGAGGACCTGCTGTTTGAGCATCATACGGTGAAAATATTGGATTTAGGTCCGTTTTGACCATTCTAATTTCTTCTTTGATTAATTTGACATCAACTCCATGTGGGTGTTAAAAATGAACTGGGCTGGCCCCCTGCTGGGCTGGCATGTTAATGCAAGTGGTTTAGGGTCATTTTGTGTTCTAGTGTGGATTTCAGATTTTCAGATTTTCAGAAATGCTGCCGCAGATGGAGAGAAAACCCTGGAAGTGTGTGGATGGAGACTTGGTCTATTTGGATATAAAAATTATAATAAAAATATTGACCCAGTGGTGCCAAAAGAACCATAAAATGAAATTGGAGAATAAGCTGTCTCTCTCCAGCCGTAATACTGTGCAACTGTATCTGTTAAATCGGATGAACGCATTGCTCTGAAACACTGAAAGTGCTGGAATCTGAATCTGTTGATGAAAAAAAGAAAAGAATAGAATCTCTTGTGAAAACTGACCTTTCCAAAAACTTGATTAGTCTTGATTTGAAAAGCTAGCCTTAACCCAGTGGCCAAAAACATCATCTGGGATCACAGCAAATACTCCTAAAACTGGTCTTATGGACTTATGGTCCACGTCAGGGTTGCAGTGTCAGGTCTGAAGCCTAGCCAGATTCATTGGGCGCAAAGCAAGAATACCTACTGGACAGGGCACCAAACCATCATAGGGTACCACCACCACCACCACCCCCCAAACCCGATCACCCACCTCTAAGGGCAATTTAGCATAAACCAATACCATGTGCTTTTTGGGAGATGGAAGGAAACCAGTGTACCTGGAGATGACCAAAACTACAATCCCAGGCCCCTGGAGCGGTGTGTAGGAACTACCTGCTGCATCTCAGTGCCACATCTATTGAAAATAAAAGGATCCACAATATGTAGGTTCCTCACACTGGCACATCTCACCTACAAGGACCAGTTCTTTAAAAGATTGCTCCATCCATCTTGCTCCAAAGCAGTGTTTCTTTTGAGACTTAATGTAAACAGTGCACCTCATATTAAAAAGAAACTTTCGAGTGTAGGCAGAGCTTTGTATTAATTTGCAGCATGTGCAAACTCATTTACCCTAAATACATGCAGAATACACAACCTGAGAAAATTCTTGGCTTCAGATTCAACCGGTAAAGACTGCAGGCACTTTTTAAATCACAGCAGATGGTGCAGCTATTAAGCAGAAAGCTGGAAACGATGGTCTATGGTCAAATATTCTCTTTTCTAGCTGCTAAGGGAATCCTCACTCTTAGCATAACTACTGCTTACATTCAGTTCCTGCACTGCCAACCACCCACAGCTAGACCTCTAATGTCAGCACCACACAAGTGCATATTGTTAAGGAAAGAGATCATAACAACTGCAGTCTCAGAAAGTTACACCCAATATGTAAAGACCAGAACACACACACACACACCCCCACACCCACCGAACCAGTGAAACACCACCGAACACCACAGCAGATCTTCATTACTAGAAAAATGCGTAATGATGAAGTCCTGCACGTTTGAAGCTCTTCTCAGACAAGATTAAATTTACATGGGGTCCTGGGGTAATTCTCCTCTGTGAGTTAATTCCCATCCAGATCAGCCATGTCTGTGGGTTTCTCCAGACATCATCCAGGCTAAATTACTTACTGTTTTTCTCTGAACTCAGCGATGTCTGATCATTTTAGACCCGTCTGGACTTCCATCTCTGTATTTTTTTTTAAGCAGATGTCGCCCCGTGAAAAAAAAAAAAGGTTTCTGGCCGCTGCTGAATGCCGTATTTGGTCTCCAAGTGCACTCATCAGAGCTCCTCATACAGACATAATTATTTTGTTTGCCTCCTCCGATACATGCAAAACTGCCACCAATGTGGCACTGCCAGGCTGCCGTCACGCTCTAAGGAAAGCATCAGGTCCCTGGCTTCACCACACCAGCTAACAGATGCCTGTGCCGGCCAACATTGCGTTAAAAGTGATCGAGAGAGAGAGAGAGAGAGAGAGAGAGAGAGAGAGAGAGAGAGAGAGACACAGAAACATAGATAGATATGAGGGCCAAGTTGTGCACCTTCAGACTCCTGCTACCGATGGCAAAGCTGCATGGCTTAGGGACTCGAACTCATGACCCCTTGGCCATGGTGGCAGTGCCCTTCACTGGATATTACAACCCTTTCTGAATTGCTAAATGAAGACAAACCCGGTTTTATATCCTTTTCACACAGTTTGCACCGGCGCAGCACCACCAGCTTTTTAAAAAAGCTACACCTCATTTAAGATGGCAAAATGCCAATAATAGACTGCATCTTCCCAAGGGAGCATTTTTTATGTGAACTTTGAGGGCCTTTCTATCCACCATCCAAAACGATGCAATTATTGATGTCTTAGCTTAAAAAAAAAAAGTCCTGAACAGCAGAATTAGATACCCAGGAAAGCATGAGCTGGGTTTCAGTGGGTTTGCAGCTAGGGGCTGACACGATAACTGCACTATAATCACAATATGGCACTGAGGCACAGGGAATTGCAACAACTAGCAAGCAATATTTTTTCGGTTTTGTAAGATGAAGACAACAGAAGGTGCTCGGGTCACAAAACTAGAACGTAGCTTCACCAGTTTAGACGAGGCACTATGCAAAATTTGTGAGAAAGCCTGCACAATGGATGTCAGCAATAGAGGAGTCAGGTCAATGAGTAGACGAAATCACACACACACTCAAGAGGTCCGGTATAAAAGACAACACAGGGCAAAAGAGTCTCAATATAAAAAGGTTTTGTCCTGATTGGCCAGAGTGGTCACGTGAGCAAGCAGAGGAATCTGGGAAATGGAGTGCATATACAACAACTGTTGGTAAGACCGCATATCGCAATGTTGAGCCACCCTAAATCATCGCAGGGTTAATTCCTTCACTGTAACAGCCCTATTTACAGCTGTTGGAGTCATGGGCAACTGCCCGAATTCAACATCCAACCATTTCCAGACAAACATGAACGGTTGTGGTTTACCAACCCAACATTTGGGTTGTCCAGAAAGATCCTATGTATGCAATTCAGGTTGTTTGTGAAGATGTTGTCCCATTACAGCTTCCTCTGGATGTAGCACCGAGGCCACTTGCACCCACAATGGTCTGTCCCTTGGCTCTGGATGGCTATTGAACGCCATCATGGTCCATCAAGTATAAAACGTCATTGGTCCAGTCTTTGAAACTTTTGGCGGCCAAAACTGAGAAGAATTAGATAAGGCTGTGGTGCAGCATCGTACTCCATCTCCATCTACCCCATCTCCATTTTCTCTAACCCAGTAAAGATTCAGAGAGTGGCCAGGTCAGCTCAAACATCCTCCTAGTCTTAGGATGTCCATCCAAAAGTAGCTTCCCCTGATAGTCTAAGACATTTTCTGTCATTATAGCAGTTCCAGTTCACTCTGAAAACCACCACTGGCTCATTTTCCCACAGAAAATCAAAGGTGATGTGAGCGCGAGCGTTTAGGAGTGCACTTTCGCCGCCGAGGTCATTAAGTGTCTGGAAATAGTCGCACATAAATAGCACCATCACATAATCACTGTGCCTGCTGCTTTATGACCTCTGGGTTAACAAGTTGCTGGTTGGTATGTCTGTCTGGAAATGCTCGCAGTATGAGAACACCTGGACAGTAAAAGCAGTTGAGGCAGAATGCGGTTTGTCGATTACAGCTTGGATTTGGTGCCATAATGTCTGGAAAATTGTCAAAAAACTCAGACATGGGGGGTTATATAGCCTCGCTTACAGCAGGCAATTGGACTTCGACAGGTAGACCACCAGTATTACAGTCAGGTTGAGCATGGCTGCCCCACACGACTCCTGTTTGACTCCTTTACTGGGGCCGTCACAGGCACAAGGATTGGCACAGTTAAATCAGCCCCTAGGTGTGACTGTGTGAGCGAATAAGTGTATGCGGTACCTTCTGATGGACTGGTGCCCTGTCCTTGGGGGCAGGGGGTGTTCCTGCCTTGTTGCCAGTGATTCTGGGTAGGCTCTGGACCCACAGTGACGCTGACAAGGCAGTATGGGTGGATGGATGGCTTGTTGAAGCCAGTGGTAAAATTCTAATAATAGTTAGTATGGATTTACGATACCCTTCAAACAGAATGACGGTATAGATGCACTTGTAACATCCATGAATCAAAAAACGCTACAGCAGCAACCATCTAGCAACACCCTAGCAACCACTAAGCAACTTCATGGAAGCTGCCTGAAATACCACAGCAATCATCGTGCCACACTATTGCACCCATCTAGTGTCCACTTAGCAATACCATAGCAAGCAATGTGGAAACCACGGCAACCACATCACAACACCATAGCAACCCAACTGGGATCCCATAACCACTTACCACAGCAGCCATTGTAGATACCTTAGCAAACACATGGTAACACCATAGAAACCACCTGGGATATACTGTACACACAATTAACAATCTAGCAACACCATAGCAACCCAACTGGGATCCCATAACCACTTAGCTCAGCAACCATTGTGGATGTGATAGCAACCACCTAGTAATCATTAAGCATCACCATAGTGGGGCAGTGGTGGATCAGCGGTTAGAGCGCCGGGCTATTGATAACAGGGTTGTGGGTTCAAGCTGCCACTGTTGGGCCCTTGAGCAAGCCCCCTTACCCTCTCTGCTCCCACCGCTCTGGGTGTGTGTGTGTACTCACTGCCCCTAGTTCACTAGTGTGTGTGTGCGCGCCTGTTCACTACCACAGATGGGTTAAATGCGGAGGACACATTTTGCTGTACATAGTGACAAATATGTGCACCTTTACCCTAGCAACCCCACAGCAACCACCTTGGATGCCATAGCTGCCACCTAGGAACACTTAGCCAACACCTGGGATACTATAGCAACTACATTTTTGCAACCACTTAGCAACAGCATACCAACAGCATACCAACTGCCTGGATGTGGAGTCCATTTAGCAGCGCAACCAGTCAACCATGCACCTTTTCTAGACATTGAAGACACTGGCAGTCGGCAAGCTGCTAACACTGCAGCAGCGATGTTGAGTTGACATACTATCACTACAGACTTGGACACAGACGATAACGCCACATTTTGTCTTCGCACCACCTCCCTTTACAATAGTATTGCAGGCAGGGAGACCTGACCTCTGCTTAGATTATATCTCCCCTCGGCAGCACAGATACTGGTTAGCCTTGTGGCAAGATGTAGTCCTCAGATAGTCAGTCAGTCAGTCAGTCAGTCAGTCATTCATATGTAGAAAATCACATCTTTAAGATCTGTGTTTTTTACGGTCTACTGCCCGTATGTTGATGGTCATGCTTGGTGTCCTGAGTGTAAACAGTACGGCTCATACAGTGCAGTTATACTACGCAGTCTTACTGTCTGCATCTGTGGTTCACACATTCGGTGTATAAGGCTCATACAGTGCAAATACAGTGCATGGTATTGCCCGTATTGATTTTCTGCAGACTCAGGAACCTCTGCCAGTAGAGCATCCATTGTATCCAGTCTTTGTACTGCATTCAGATGAGGAATAAAGCTTGAATCCTGTCCCGTGTGCCCTGGGAAGCTGCTGAGACTGGAGTGAGCTGGCTCTGCTGCGTGACAGTTATTAGCTGCTCATATAGGTTTCCATTTGTCAGTCACATTTTCTGATTATTGATTAGACGTCTGCTGCGCTCTAGGCTGGGGGCTTTTTCCTTTTTTGTCAATGTTGTCAATTAGATAATGTACTCCTCTGTGTCTTTGTGTTTATGCATGTTTTTTCATGCAACTTCAGGAAAACCGTGTCGTGACTTTGGAGGAAAACCAGAGACAGAAACAGGGCTCACCAACCGAACCAATTAAATACTCTGGACTTCAAAGTGTTTTTGTAGTAAAGCTCCATGTTTCATTTTTCTGTCTGGGGAGTCTGAGAAGGGATTGAAAAAGATCTCAGAACACTCAGAAAATCAGCCGTTCCGCTGTCTGCCGAATAATTTACAAGGGCAACAACTGCCAACATGGCCAGGTCAGGTCGACCTAGCAAGTTCGGGCCAACGTCTACTCATCTGAAAGCTTTCTACTAGATTGTGGAGCATTGCTGTGAGGATTTCATTGTATTCAGCGTGATGAGAGTTTTGGATGATTACCACTCCACCATCATCATCATCATCATCATCATCATCCCAGAGAACAGTTCTTCCACTGCTCCACAGCTCAATGCTGGGGGGCTTTATACCCCTCTAGCCCACACCTGGCATTAGGCAGCATGGGGCCAATAGGGTCATGTCTATCTGCTCCAGAGAGTCCTATTCTGTTGGCAGTACTTCTAGACAAGCTGTTTGCATGTGTATTTGATGAACCAGTGGTAAAATTCTTATAATAGCATGGATTAACGGCACCCTTCAAATAGAATGATGGTACAGATGCACTTGTAACACCCATGAACCAAAAAACGATACAGAAGCAACCACCTATCTAGTGTCCACTTAGCAGTACCATTGCAAGCAATGTGGAAACCATGGCAACCACATCGCAACACCATAGCAACCAAACTGGGATCCTATAACCACTTACCACAGCATCTACTGTGGATGCCATAGCAACCACCTAGCAACCGTTAAGCATCACCATAGTAAACCCCTAGCAACCCCACAGCAACCACATTGGATGCCATAGCTGCCACCTAGGAACACCTGGGATACTACAGCAACTACATTTTAGCAACACCATAGCAACCACTTAGCAACAACATAGCAACTGCCTGGACGTGCGGTCCATTTAGCAGCGCAACCAGTCAACCATGCACGTTTTCTAGACGTCTGGCAGACGGCACGCTGAAAAAGTCGATCCTGCTTTTGTTGGAAGTGTCTCAACTGTCCAGGGAAGAAGGCTTTCTACTAGATTGTGGAGCATTGCTGTGAGGATTTCATTGTATTCAGTGATATGAGAGTTAGTGAGGTCCGGATTTTGGATGATCACGCCACCTCATCTCATCCCAACCACCATCATCATCGAGAACACAGTTCTTCCACTGCTCCACAGCTCAATGCTGGGGGGCTTTATACCCCTCTAGCCCACACCTGGCATTAGGCAGCATAGTGCCAATAGGTTCATGTCTATCTGCTCCAGAGAGTCCTATTCTTTTGGCAGTACTTCTCTATAGGGACTAGACAAGCTGTTTGTGTGTGTGTGTGTGTGTGTGTGTGTGTGTGTGTGTATTTGCACATCTGTGTCAGCAATGGGTTCCACTTAAAGTAGCTGAATGCCTTCATTAGAAGGGGTGTCCACATACATGGTGTCCTGACATGGTATAAAAACAAAGCTCTGTGTGTGTGTGTGTGTGTGTGTGTGTGTGTGTGTGAGAGAGAATACATGCATGTTGTAATGATTTTCCCATCGCTTTTAGCATTACATGGTTAAAACATACAGCAGTAATTGATGCATGGTTCCCTTGGCTCTCTCGCTGGGTGCATTAGTGTTCCTCAGAGGCCATTTGACATCTAATTTGAAAGAGGATAGATTTAGGATTTAGGGAATCCACCCACTTGGGCTAATGCTGTAAACATGTCCCCTGCACACACACACACACACACACACACACACACACACACTTCTAAAAGGCTAATCAATGCACTCACATGGTGCCACTCAACAACTGACTCTTAAAGTAACAGCAGCCTTTTTTTCAACGTGGACGGGTTTCCGATGGGGAAACAGAAGGCTTGATTTTACACTTTACTGTGAGCATCTGAACATGAGACTGACTGGGAGATGTACTATAGTCATGGACTGTGATTAACAGATTTTGACGTCTCCTGAATGCAAGTAGGATACAGAGCTTATTTAATTACAATACCATGATGTAATCAGTATTGCAGTATGCAGCTTAACACTTACAGCTTAACTTAAAAAACACTCTTTACATTCATACAGGTGCCAAATTTAGATTGGGTCCATATGCACGCTGAATTCATAATGAGTATAGTTGCAGGAATTCATATCGGTTTCAAATTAACTTCCAAATTCATACTGGTTCTGAATTAATACAGGTGCGAAATTTATACTGGTTTTGAATGAGTATAGTTGCTGAATTCATACCAGTTCTAAAAAAGATGCTGAGTTCAATTAGTTACTGAATTCATACTGGTTCTGAATTAATACAGGTGCAAAAGTTATACTGGTTTTAAGTGAGCACATGTACATAATTCATACTGGTGCTAATTTATTAAATTTATGCTGGTTTTAAGTGAGTATAATTGCTGAATTCATACTGGTTCTAATAAAGGTGCTGAATTCAAATTGGTTTCAAATTAACTTGGGTTCTAAATTCATACTGGTTCTGAATTAATACAGGTGCTGAATTAATACTGGTTTTAAAAGGAGTATAATTGGTGAATTCATACTGGTGCTAAATAAATAAAGATGCTGAATTCATATTGGTTTCAAATTAACTTGGGCACTGAATTCATACTCATTTCAGCATTTCAGCAGATAATAAGTGAGAGTTCTGGAAAGTAAAGACCTGTAAATAAAAGAGGAATGCTTGGGTTTCACTGTTATGAAGGAACGGGAGCCAGTTTTCTACTGGCAACCAGAATGAGGGGGCTGTGTTTTCCCACTGCTCTCCTGATGAAGTGGAAAAAGAGATGGAGAAACCACCCCTAGAAGTGGTGGCGGGAAAAAAGGTGGGAACAGCAAACAAAGGAGATACTAGCACAGACCAACTGCACCAAACACAAAACCACCCTCACTTTTAAGGGGAAAAAAAAACACTCTTTCAACAGAAATACTGTAAACAGAGTTCACAATAATAAGGATGGTCTTTGCTCACTCTTGCCACTGATATTAGCCCACAGCTTTAACATTTCTACTTAAGACTCCATATCTTCCCTTTTCTTCATTTTGAGTCATTCTTTTCTTTTGATTGTTGTTTGTCTCAGTATCTTTACTTGCTTTTTGTTTTTTTTGTTTTTTTTGGTTTTTTTACCAAGCTTCACTGTATCACCGTACCGGTCACCCCTCTACAAAGGTGCAACATGGGGTGGCTGGTTGGAGTGAACTTTTATACAGAGTCCAGCAGGTGTGAGTCATCAGCATTAATTAGTGCTGGGGCTTCTGGGAAATTGAGTTTTGGGAGCTGCTCTAAGCAGTTCTCCTTGTATTGCACCCAGTCCCCCTGCTGGTGGGTGACGGCACTGGCTGGCTCCTTTCCAGGTGTTAAATTCATACAGGTGTTAAATGCTGGTTGATGCTGAATTTAAATAAATAAATGTTAAATAAAGGCAAATTGACTTTGGTGCTGAATTCAAACTGGTTATGTAATGCATACAGGTGCTAAATTCCTATTGGTTCCAAATGCACACTGGTGCCGAATTCCTACTAGTGCTGAATTCATACTGGTAATACAGGGTTTGTCCAAAAAAAAAAAAGTGTTCTGGTGCCTCTATCAGACTCTACATGATGACCGGACCTGTATCTGGGTAGTAAAAATTCATACTGGTGCTAAATTGATTTTGATTCCAAACCCACACTGGTGCTGAATCCATACTGGTTTCCGAATTAACTCAGGTGCTAAATTCATACTGGTGCTAAATAAATACACAATGGCGCTGAATTCATACTGGTAATACATCAGGAGTGTTTCTCCTGAGAAAACGAGCATTCTCATGCCTCAGTCGTCACATGAACATTATCAAAGCCTGCATAGTACTGTATTAAAAATTCATACTGATGCCGGCCTGTATGTTCAAATGCTAAAACATCTGCCGTCAACCGGCATGCTGTCGCCCCAGGACTGTTAATTCTTGCCTAGCGGCTGCGTTGATGAAGCGAGTCCAGAAACGTGCTTAAGTAAGACTGAAGATTGACATGTACAGGCTCTCTGGCCTCCTGCTGCGACTCTCTTGAGCATTTAAGCGTCCCACAAAACACACTCGTGCTTTCACAATGCATGAAATGATCCACTTCCTCGCCAGGGTTTTTACACACACTCACTCTTAGCCGCACTTATGAGCGAGAGCTTGCCCCTATAAAAATGAAATATACGGTTATACAGTGTTATATGCTGTCAAAAGCCGGCATTACTGTACGCCTGCTGTAATACGGTTTTCCCTATATTACAGTTTTTTCCGCTTTCCATAACCAATCCACTCTTCATGCACTAATCTCATCTTCACTCACCCTTAATGCGTGTGTGTGTTTAGAGGGCATAATCTCACCCTCCCCACCCATCAATCCCCCCAAATGCCGCTTAGTCGTCTGAGCTGTGTCATCTACACACATATATACAGCGGACGCATATAAACCTGCAAACACGCACACACATTCACACACACACACACACACACACACACACACACACACTCCTCATAAACACACACTCTCACACACACACACACACGTACAGTATAACCCCTTTCATGTCCCCCTGGATTATGACAGACAGATTTTGTTCTCCCTTGCTTTTTTGATGGAGGGGATGGGCTGATAGTATTGATGTGATTAGTGATGTGGGAGACTGCCTGTGGAGAGAGAGACATGACAGCGCCAGGCTGCCTCCCTCTCTCTCTCTCTCTCTCTCTCTCTTTCTCTCTTTCGTTCTCGTTCTCTCTGTCATGCACATGTTCCATCACGCTCAAGGTCAGCCTAGAGAGAAACAGCTCGAGCTGTGCAGTAAATCCTCCCTGGGTTGGGACAAAAATATGGGAGTTTATATGTTTTTGAATGTCTCCATTGGACTTACAGTGTGTGAGTGTGAGTGTGTGTGTGTTTCAGTAATGACTGTTATCTTAACCCGACTGACACAGCAATGACGCCACAAATGCACTGCTATTGCCCCCCAGTTAACCCCCAAAACTGCAGGTTAATTATGCAGTTATTAGTCTTAAGGCTTATTGTTCAGTTCAATTAAAGGCTTCCTATTATTTAGTAGCTGTTAATTATTATTATTCAACTATTACTAATAATAAACTAATAGGTTCAAGTTCTGACACACGGACATGATCAGACTCTACATGGTGACTGGATCAGAGTCTGGGCAGTACAAATTCATACTGGTGCTGGGTGCCGAATTCATACTGGTGCTAAAAAAATACTTGTGCTGAATTCCTAACAGTTTCAAATACACAATGGTGGCGAATTCATACTGGTTAAATAACAGGAGTGTTTTTCTTGAGAAATAGAGCATTCTCATGCCTCAGTCATCACATGGACATTATCAGGCTCTATATGGTGACTGGATCAGAATCTGGGCAGTATAAATTCATACTAGTGCTGAATTAATTTTGGTTCCAAACTCACACTGGTGCTGAACCTATACAGGTTTCTAAATTAACCTGGGTGACAAATTCATACTGGTGTTAAAAAAATACTTACCAAATACTACCAAATTCCTAACAGTTTCAAATGCACACTGGCGATGAATTCATACTGGTTAAATAACAGGACTGTTTCTCTTGAGAAAATGAGCATCCTCATGTCTCAGTCATCACAGGGACATTATCGGAGTCTATAGAGAACTGAACCGAATCTGGGTAGGACTGAATTCATACCGGTGCTGAATGAAAACAGGTACCGAATTCATATCAGTTCCAAATGCAGACTGGTGCTGAATTCATACTGGTAATACACCAGGAGAGTTTCTCCAGAGAAAATGAGCATCCTCATGCCACTACATGATGACTGGATAGTACAAATGGGTAGTACAAATTCATACTGGTTCTGAATTACTGGTTTCCAAATGAACCTGGGTGCCGAATTCATACTAGTGCTAAATAAATACAGGTGCTGAATTCCTAACAGTGCCAAATACACAATGGTGGCAAATTCATACTGGTAATACACCAGGAGAGTTTCTCCAGAGAAAATGAGCATCCTCATGCTGCAGACTCTACACGGTGACTGGATAGTACAAATAAATTGTGGTTCCAAACTCACACTGGTGCTGAATCTATACTGGTTTCCAAATGAACCTGGGTGCCGAATTCATACTGGTGCTAAAAAAAATACTTGTGCTGAATTCCTAACAGTTTCAAATGCACAATGGTGCCGAATTCATACTGGTTAAATAACAGGAGTGTTTATCTAGAGACAGTGAGTATTTTGATTACAAGTGTAAACAGAATTTGGGCAAAGTAGATCCAGATACTATCCTGATACAAAGCACATGTTAATGCCGGGTCCAAACACCCCAGATGCCAGACACAGGTAATAAATCGAAAGCAAGCAGCCATGTAATCTCTTTAAAACTGCATCTGTCATAGAATGGGAACAGCTCGGGGGCAGTGGCACACAAACCTGAGACTGTCATGCACGGTGCCCAACATCAACTAAAGCTCCACACCATCAGACTGTAGAGGTGTGGGGATGCATATTTTTGAAGCTCCACTGAACACCTAAGCGATGAGTACCTAGAAAAGTGGGGGATTATTAGGGTGAAGACACTCACCTACACTGCTAAATTCACATCAGTTGCAAATGAAGCCTGGTTCTGAATTCATACTGGTGACACATCAGGAGGGCTTCACTGGGGAAAATGGACACTCCTGTGGCCCAGATCGTACTGAATCCCAATTCAGACTGGTGCAGAAACCATGCAGGTTCCTAATGCACGTAGGTGCTGAATTCATACTGGTTTCTAAGGGTGTAATTCTACTTGTCAGCTTTGGTTATATTATAACGAACCCTGGTGCGATTGCTCTGTTGGTGCGGTTCGTTAGAGTAAGTGTAAATGCTGGAGCGTTCTTGCAGCTAGAGTTGAGCATGGGTGCTTTAATAACTTCTGTCTGACACTTTAGCGGGGCTGTGTCCCAAACCGCACACTACCACAATACTACATAGTGTTTCAACAGTAGCCACCATTAGAATTGCATTTATTAGTGTAGCTGCCAAAACAGAGCCTTGGTAGTTAAAACGCATACTGGTGCTAAATTCATAATGGCTCCAAAATCACACTGGGGCTGAATTCATATTGGTTCCAAATTCACACTGGTGTCGAGCTCATTTAAGTTCTAAATTCATACTGGTGCGGAGCTCATTTACATTCCAAATTCATACTGGTGCTGAGCTCATTTACGTTCCAAATTCATACTGGTGCTGAATTCATTTACGTTCTAAATTCATACAGGTGCTGAATTCTTTTATGTTCCAAATTCACACTGGTGCCGAGCTCATTTACCTTCCAAATTCACACTGGTGCCGAGCTCATTTACATTCCAAATTCATACTGGTGCGGAGCTCATTTACCTTCCAAATGCACACTTTTGCCGAGCTCATTTACATTCCAAATTCATACTGGTGCTGAATTCATTTCCGTTCCAAATTCATACTGGTGCTGAGCTCATTTACCTTCCAAATTCACACTGGCGCCAGGCTCATTTACCTTCCAAATTCATACTGGCGTCAAGCTCATTTACATTCCAAATGCATACTGGTGCTGAGCTTATTTACCTTGCAAATTCACACTGGTGCCAAGCTCATTTACCTTCCAAATTCACACTGGTGCCAAGCTCATTTACATTCCAAATTCATACTGGTGCTGAGCTTATTTACCTTGCAAATTCACACTGGTGCCAAGCTCATTTAAGTTCCAAATTCATACTGGTGTCAAGCTCATTTAAGTTCCAAATTCATACTGGGGCTGAATCTATATTGGTTCCAAATTCACACCGATGTCAAGCTCATTTACATTCCAAATTCATACTGATGCGGAGTTCATTTACTAATTTACAACTGAGTCTCCGTAGTGACACTGCAAGCCGGCCTCATTCACTAACCTGTGGAAAACCGGTGGAAAGGGACCAGTCAGACAGTTATTTCGGACCAAAGAGCGAGGGCGGGGTGAAGAAGAGAGCCGTATAGGGTGAGGTAACACATAATCCTGACCTGAGGTCAGGTAAACACACAGTACACCTGCAACTCTCTTCTGCCAATTTCCGCCTGGCAACCGCGGTGTCAGTCTTAGCCAAAGGCGCCGCTATCCCACGCCTTGCACATTACTGTAACTGCTTATCTAGAAGAGTTCAGATGGCTTAGCCATAGTGCGTCCGCAAACCCAGCGACGATGGCTTAGAAACGGAAAGCTCTCTCAGGAAGTTATAAAAAAAAAAAAAAACCTTCTGAGCTGTGTCTTTAACACGGCGGCGGTGTGAAGGAGAGATGGCAAAAAAAAGAGACTGAGCTCCTGAGAGATGGTGTGTGTGTGTGTGTGTGTGTGTGTGTGTGTGTGCATGGGAAGTCTCTCCCTCTATATATATATCTCTCTGTCTCTCTCTCTCTCTCTCTCTCTCTCTCTCTCTCTCTATTTCTCTCTCCTCAAAGATATCAGAAGGAAAAGCTTACTCCCATGTGTCACAAGTCTGTCCTTTTGAATGAGTTCAAAATCCATCTTCTCAGAGAGAGCGAGAGAGAGAGAGAGAGAGAGAGAGAGACTAGCCTCCTCTCTCAATCTGTGGAAACACTGGAAATTATTCTAAATGTCAACACCAATAAGACCCTCGTGCACTCCCCCTGACATGCCATATTCGTAACTGTGCTGCTTTATTTACATATGAGGGAATAAATGGCGTCACACAAACCGAGCTGGAAAATATAAAAAAAACACGTCAAGGAAGAACCACTGAGAGGAACCAAGACTCCAAGACAACAGGAGATACTCTATAAGAACATGACGAAGGCTCACTGAGAGAATTTCTAAAAAAGAATCAAGACTGAAGAAGGAGGAATCATTTAGAAGAACCAAGACTCAAAAGGACTCACTCTCTAAGAACATGATGAAGAATCGCTTAGAAGACCCAAGACTCAAAAGGATTCACTCTCTGAGAACATGATGAAGAATCGCTTAGAAGAACCAAGACTCAAAAGGACTCACTCTCTAAGAACATGATGAAGAATCGCTTAGAAGAACCAAGACTCAAAAGGACTCACTCTCTGAGAACATGATGAAGAATCGCTTAGAAGAACCAAGACTCAAAAGGACTCACTCTCTAAGAACATGATGAAGAATCGCTTAGAAGAACCAAGACTCAGAAGGACTCACTCTCTAAGAACATGATGAAGAATCGCTTAGAAGACCCAAGACTCAAAAGGATTCACTCTCTGAGAACATGATAAAGAATCGCTTAGAAAAGGACACTCCCACATGAGGAGTCAGTAGAGCTATCATTGCAACCATGAAAACCATGAAAATAAAAAAAAGTGTTTTGCGTTTTGCCTGTGAACCACATGGGCGAGCCACCCAACACATAGAGATCAACCCCCCCCCCCTCTCCCAAAGTTGTCACGGGGGGTTTTACACTCTGGCTGTAGCAGCAGTACCATACAGTCTTTGTAGTGATACAAAGCAGCTGCAGTTTGTAACTGTAAAATCCAGTAATACTTTTTGTTTTTTACTACAAGCACAAACCATACATTTTGTCAATAACCAGATAGTTTGGTATTTATGCTGGCAAAACCATTATTTATAATTCAAAAAAATACAAATAAACATAAATACAATAAAAAGTGACAGGAATTTCATTATATTCTTGGTCCAAAACTTAACCCTGGTTCTAATTCTAACCCTTACCCCAAAGCAGCTGAGAATTAACCATGTTTATCACATACAGTCGGGTCCATAAGTGTTTGGACAGTGACACGCTTTGTGTATTTTTGCCTTAAAGGGGTTTAAAAGGCTGAAGTTCAGACCTTCAGCCTTAATTCATGTGGTGTAAAAGAACAGTTTGGAAAAAGAGCCGATGGCTGGCTGCACATGAGGTGGAGGGGGCGTGTGTTGGTCATCCCGCTAGTGTCGGGAGCATTATGGGTAAATGGTGATCCTAAGTGAGAAGAAAACGGGTAAAATGAATAAACAAATACATATAAAATACTCTTCTAGTATGCAAGTAAATGCAAGTAAAAAAGCCAATTTCAAAACCCCCAAACTGTTACATAACAGTCTTGACCTCTTGACCTTTTGAGGCTTAACTCAACAGCAACTTCGAGACAATATGGAAGCGAGGCTAACTTGACTATTAGCTAGCACTAGCCGACTAGGTAAAGGGCCAACAGGAGGAAAGCTGTTGTGGCCTAAATAATTCTGTATATTTCGGATGAGGAAGTACCGAGGAAGTATCGCTGAGAGAAACCAAAGACTTTAAGGGAAACACTCTCTATAAGCACTCTCATGAAGAAGATCTACAGAATTAGGGAATCAGGCTTTTGAGGCTAATCTCAACAGCAACTTCGAGACAATATGGGACCATAGAGAGCATCCTAAGCAGCTGCATCACTGCCTGGTTTGGGACCTGCACAGCCTCTGACCGCAAGACCCTCCAACGTATTGTGAGGACAGCTGAGAGGATCATCGGAGTCTCTCTCCCCTCCGTCATGGACATTTACACCACCCGCTGCATCCGCAAAGCAACCAGCATTGTGGATGACTCCACCCACCCTTCACACAGACTGTTCTCCCTCCTGCCATCAGGAAGAAGGTACCGCAGCATCCGGTCCAACACGACCAGACTCTGCAATAGCGTCTTCCCCCAAGCCATCAGACTCCTCAACTCAACTCAACTTCTGAACTGATGTCTTTTCTGTTACATGCACACTCTCTCTCTCTCTTTTGCACAAATAACTTTACTACCTCACTGGACTCAATATTTATTGCACACTGCATAATTTGCACACTACCCCTAATTATTTATTATTCTTTGTCTGTACTGTGTTGTGTTGTCTGTCTGCACTTGTGTTCTGTATGCAATGTGTCTATGTTGCACCGTGGTCCTGGAGGAACGTTGTTTCGTTTCACTGTGTACTCTGTATGTAGTTGAAATGACAATAAAACCCACTTAACTTGACTTGACTTGACTTGACTAGCAGACTGGGTGGGGTTGCCCACAGGAGGAAACCTAGGCTTGCCTGATTTTTCTTGTTTTAGCCTCAATTTCATAAATTTCAGAACCAAAAAGGAACCAAAGACTCAAAAGGACACACTCCTTAAGAGCATGAGGACGTACCACCAAGAATAAGGAACTCTCATGAGGAAGAACTGCAGATTTAGGAATCAGGCTTTTGAGGCTAATCTGAATGGCAACTTCGGGACAATATGGAAGCGAGGATAACATGACTAATAGCTAACACTAGCAGACTGGGTGTGTGTGGGTCGGGGGCTAACATGGCTAATAGCTAGCCTACACTAGCCTACTGGATGAAGGGCCAACAAGAGGAAAGCTAGGCTTGCCTGATTTTATTTTTTTTGGCCTAAATTATTATTCCTGTAACGTTTCACGGAAAGTTAGGATATGTAAGGAACGGCAGGATGAGTACAGCATTATTTTTATAGCAATAAATTAAGAAGACATTGTTTGAGCAATGCTTACAATTTGACCATGTTGTTGGAACAATCCAAGCAGTTTAAGTTTAGAAGGAAGACTAAACGGAGGAACTAAGATCTGTGGATGTTAAAAATGAGCCGTAAATCTGGTTGAACTGAAGCTGTGCAGGACAAACAGCTGAATCGCTCTGAGCTGCAATTCCCTTTCTCATTTCTATTCATTCTGCAGAGCAGAACCTGGATCACCTGATGCCGGTGTGTGTCACGTATGCTGCATGAGCGTCTGGCTTCAGGTGTCAGGCTGATTGTGTTAGATTTCCCGGCCCCTGAGGTCGCACATATGCGTACAGTCACGCCACACCTGCCGGGTCTCTGCACGAAGGCCGCATCAGGAAATGCTGCATTGCCCTCTTATGGCTGTCCGTGGTACCGCCCTCACACTCCCCGCAATATCCTGTGCCCTGGTTGCCTGGATTTGCTGGATAAGTGGGAGGCGGTGTGTGCATGCTTGAGAGCGTGGGTGTATGTGTGTGTGAGGTGGGGTAGCGGCTCAGCTGGATGAGTCATTTTCGTGGTCAGCAGGAGCACGGTGTGTGTACAGAAGGGGGCAAGCAGATGTTTCTGGAGCTCAGGGGGCTTGAATACACCGGAGAGATGGAGAGAGGGAGGAGGATGGAGAATCGATGAGGATAGAACAACAGTAGGCCGGCTTTAATTCACCACTTTTATGAGGGATTCCACTTAAGCCGTAGGTCAAAGTGAGACGCTCACACACACACACACACACACACAGATGTACAGACGAAGCAGACAGCCTCTGAGGCAATATGGAAAAAAGGCAATGGTATTAACTTACAGTGGTTCTCAGGGGACACGGAAACAGATTTATCCCCATCATCTCCAATACAGGGAGCTTTTCAGGTTTATAAAAACAGACACTCGCCCAAGGAAATTGGTTTGGTTTAAAATTGGCTGGATTTCATATATACGTTCTTCGACAGTGTACTCTTACACAGAAAGGTGCTTTAAATGGTTCTTTGAGCAATTCCATAAAAAAAAAAACATGTTTACAATAGGCAAGTATGGGTATGGGTTTAATACACCATCACCTAATATAAAAGGTTTTTCACCTTACCCTTCTCTATTAGAAACATGGTTCTCGCAATAGAGATTAAGATTACAATTATGGTTCTTTATGGAACCTAGAATTGATTCTTCTATAGCATTTAGTCTAGTTTAGTTTATTTACACAATTGAAATTATAGAAATATCATAATATGCAGTGCAGGTAGAGGCAACAACCCCATATAAAGCCTCAACACAATCATTTCACAGAAAATACATCAAATAAACCTGAATAATTTTAATATAACAAAAGCAAATTGTGTATGTGTACATCTTCATGCATCTGTATGCATATGTATACTTCATGCATCTGCATTGTTTAAAGAAACTTTCTAAAGTACATTTTAGCTTCAGTGAGGGATTTCTTGTATAGTAACTTGTATAGTATGGTTTTGCTTCTATGGAAATCTGTAGGTTGCTTCTATGAGAATCTATGGAAAATTTATAGCAGGAGTCTATGGAAAAGTATGGAGTATTGTATGGGTTAACAGATATTCTATGAGAATCTATGAAATACAACGGCAGGAGTCTATTGAAACATATGGATACCCACCCAACTACCTACCTTCCTACTCACTCAACCTACTTGCTTAGATTTCTACCCACCTATCTCCTTACCCCACTAACTACTTACCTACCTACTAACTCAGCTATTTAATTGCCTACCTAACTACCTCTCTACTTACTTACCTACATACCTACCTACGTTCCTACATACTCAACTACCTTTTTGCCTACCTGCGTACCCAACTACCTACCTACCTGCTCAACTGCCTACATATCTACCCAAAACCTACCTACTTACTCAACTACCTACATGCCTACATTTCTACCCACCTTTCTACTTACCCAACTACCCACCTACCTATTAACTCAATAACCTAATTAACTCAACTACCTAATTGCCTACCTAACTACCACTCTACTTACCTACCAACATACCTACCTACTTACTCAAATACCTACTTGCCTACCTGCTTACCCAACTACCTGCCTACCTACCTACTAACTCAACTATGTAATCGCCTACCTACTATAACTCAACTGCTTAATTGCCTACCTAACTACCTCTCTACTTACTTACCTACATACCTACGTTCCTACTTACTCAACTACCTATGTGCCTACATTTCAACCCACCTATCAACTTGCCCAATGAACTACCTACCTACTAATTCAACCACCTAATTGCCTACCCAACTACCTCTCTTTAATTACCTGCCAACATACCTACTTGCCTACCTGCTTAACCAAGTACCTACCTACCTACTAACTCAACTATGTAATCACCTACCTACTATATCCTACATAGCCAACTAACTACCTACATACACACCTAACCACCTACATACCCAAATTCTTATTTACAAACCTAACCACCTACTTGGTCATCCTACCTACTTACTCACCTACATATCTATCTACTTTCCCAACTACCTACTTACTTACTTAACTACCTACATGCCTACATACCTAGCCAACTACCTACCAACCGAACTACCTACCTTCCCACTCACATAACAACCTACTTGCCTAGATTCCTACCCACATATATATATGTACTCAACTAACTACTTACCTACCTACTAATTCAACTACTTAATTGCCTACCTAACTACCTCTTTACCTACCTACCTACCTACCTATGTTCCTACTTACTCAACTACCCACATGCCTCCATTTTTACCCACCTATCAACTTGCCCAACAGACTACCTAACTACTAATCTCAACCACCTAATTACCTAACTACCTTGCTACTTACTTACCAACCTACCTATTTACTTACTCAAATACCTACTTGCCTACCTGCTTACCCAACTACCTTCCTACCTACTAACTCAACTATGTAACTGCCTACTTAACTACCTTATTACTTACCTACCAACATACCTACCTACATACTTACTCAAATACCTACTTGCCTACCTGCTTACCCAACTACCTTCCTACCTACTCAACTGCCCACATATCTACCCACCTACCTACCTACTAACTCAACTACCTAATTGGCCACCTAACTGCTGCTCTACTTACCTACCAATATACCTATCTATTTACTTGACTAACTACTTGCCTACCTGCTTACCCAACTACCTTCCTACCTACTTACTCAAATACCTATATATCTACCCATCTACCTACTCAACTACCTACTTGCCCATCTACCTACCTAACCTATCTACTACCTATCATGGAAGGGTTTATTTTAAATGAGATTAAATTAGGTATAAAGTCTACAGGAATCTATAGGATGTTTCCATCCATAAGAGCTTCTATGGGGTAACATTTTCTGTATGGATTCTTTTGGAATCCATGGGTCGATGCAGCATATATATGTGCTGTGCACTTCATACACTGCAGATCTGGATTGGCTGGTTCTCAAGCTGTGTTTAGATGCCAAAGAGCCACACACTGTCTTTGTTTCAACTTGCAGAAAACTCCTGTAACAGCTCCTGAGAGCGTCGGGTCCTGTCGCCGGTCCTTTGGCCTCGCGGCTCGCTGTGGAGCAACACCATTAGGTTGTTCAATAATAAAAGAGGTGGTCATAAAAGACTGACCCATTTTCACTGCTGCTCTGTGTTCAGAGGCCCTCCTCCATCCTTTTAACTCCTCGCCGCTGCCTGAAAGGAGGCCGCAGAATAGCAGGACCTCAGCGCTACACTGAAAAACAAGCCATTTTCCCCTTAACAGGAAAACAGCCACCGTCGAGCTTTTCAGTAAGACGCCTCAAAAGCATCCGGCCTTCTCCATTAGAATCACCCACACACAGTCGCACATATACACACACACACAGATTCATCGCTGTCTCTCTCTTCTCTCTCTTTCTGTGTCTCATCAGCCCACCTCTTCTGTATCAATCCATCTCTTTAAAAGTGAAATAAGGCACCTATCAAAGCATGTAGATGAAAGCCCTCCATCATGTATAATACATCGGTGGGAATAAAGAGACTTTTTCTCAGTGGTGGAGAAACATACACGCATTTTCGTTTGCCATTGTTTTAGTATTCCTATCAGGAACGGCTGAATTCGTCTGGCGAATGAAATCAAATTAAGGGGAAACTTCATGCCCCTGTCGAAACATAAAAGGAAAAAGTAATTAATTCTTGAGAAGTCTGACACATCTGATGCACTTTTAAAGCCCTTCTGTCAGTGCTGCGCTCAGGGGCAGTGATTATTGTCACCCTGTCAGTGGGGGTAACCTACCATGTTCACACTCGTCACACATACACTTTGCGCTCTTGCACTTCAACATGCCAAGCAGATCCATTCACCAAATCAGAGGGGATTATCCATTAAAGGAATACAGCAGGTGTGTGTGTGTGTGTAGCACATACAGCTATTTATCTAGCTACCTACCTAACTCCCCATCAACCTACCCCCATCTCCAACTACTTACCAGAACTACCACCAAATCAGAGGGGATTATCCATTAAATGCAGAAGATATGCATAAACAGCAGATACAGCTATTTGTCTATCTACCTAACTACTTATCTAACTACCTATCAAGAACTACTGCCGAATCAGAGGGGATTATCTACCCCCATCTTCCCACATAACCTAACTACCAACAAACACAGCTAACAGATTGCCAACCTACCTACATAACCTAACTACCTACATACCCTACATGTCCATATCTTTTTGCTTAATTTCTTACTTAGTCAACTACCTACTTTGCCTAATTGCCTACTTACCCAACTGACATGTCTACTTACCCAGCTATCTACTACCAACTAGTACTATCTACTAACTACCTACAGACATAGCTAACCACCTATCTACTTACCTAACCACCTACATACATACCTAAACACCTATTTACCCAATGACTTACATACATACCTAACCACCTACTTACCCAACTACCTACCTACATACTTTACAACTACTAAATACCTTCTTACATACCTAGCCATCTATCTACTTACTTGTACTTCTTACTTCTACCTACTTGTTCAACTACCTATCTACATACTTTTCAACTGCTAACTAACTTCATACATACCTAACCACTTACTACACCACACTACCTACTACCTCCTACACCTTAGTAGTTGGAAAGTATGTAGGTAGTTGGGTAGGTAGGTGGTTAGGTATGTATGTAGGTAGTTGGGTAAATAGGTGGTTAGGTATGTAGGTAGATAGTTGGGTAGGTAGGTGGTTAGGTAAGTAGATAGTTGGAAAGTATGTGTGTAGGTAGTTGGGTAGGTAGGTGGTAAGGTATGTATGTAGGTAGTTGGGTAAATAGGTGGTTAGGTATGTATGTAGGTAGTTGGGTAAATGGGTGGTTAGGTATGTAGGTAGATAGTTGGGTAGGTAGGTGGTTAGGTAAGTAGATAGTTGGAAAGTATGTATGTAGGTAGTTGGTAGGTAGGTGGTAAGGTATGTATGTAGGTAGTTGGGTAAATAGGTGGTTAGGTATGTATGTAGGTAGTTGGGTAAATGGGTGGTTAGGTATGTAGGTAGATAGTTGGGTAGGTAGGTGGTTAGGTAAGTAGATAGTAGTTGGAAAGTATGTATGTAGGTAGTTTGGTAAATAGGTGGTTAGGTATGTATGTAGATAATTGGGTAAATAGGTGGTTAGGTATGTAGGTAGAAAGTTGGGTAGGTAGGTGGTTAGGTAAGTAGATAGTAGTTGGAAAGTATGTAGGTAGGTAATTGGGTAAATAGGTGGTTAGATATGTAAACTTCTGGTTTCAACTGTACCTACCTACCTGCCTAACTACCTACCTATCGAGCTAGCTACCCTTCTCTGTCTCTCTCTTTCCATCACTCTCAGTTGGCCAATGGGTTTTATTTACTGCAGCTGACATCTGTTCTGCTTTCATGTCATTTGTGTACTTCAGCTGTGATGTCAGCCGAGAAGCAGTGTGACACTCCGACTGCAGGGTATACTCACAGATTGATATGCACACCCACACACATTGGTTTAATAGCATTCAGTGGTACTTAACTGCAGAAAATCAGAAAACAGGGCACTGAACAGACCTTAACAAAACTAAGACTAGGACCCCACATGACCACCACAGAGCAGGTAGTATTTGGATGGTGGGTCATTCACTTTATTAGTCAACTCTACCTAGTTGGGCCACCTTGTAGTTAAAAGTCAGAGACAGAAGCTCTACCTTTGTACCCAATCAACTGCACACTTACCCAAGCCTAGCAAACCCCTTACTTACCTAAATACCTACCTTCATACTTTCCAACTGCTAACTACCTACATACATACCTAACCACCCATCTACTTACCTAACCACCTACTTACCCAACCACCTACCTACATAATTTTCAACTACTGACTACCTACAGACATACCTAACCACCTACTTACCCAATTACCTACATACCTAGGCACATACTACCCAACTACTGACTACCTACATACATACCTAACCACCTACATACTTTCCAAATACGGAATACCTACAGACATACCTAACCACCTACTTACTCAACTACCTACCTACATACTTTCCAAATACTGACTACCTACAGACATACCTAACCACCTACTTACTCAACTACCTACCTACATACTTTCCAAATACTGACTACCTACAGACATACCTAACCACCTACATACTTTCCAAATACTGAATACCTACAGACATACCTAACCACCTACTTACTCAACTACCTACCTACATACTTTCCAAATACTGACTACCTACAGACATACCTAACCACCTACTTACTCAACTACCTACCTACATACTTTCCAAATACTGACTACCTACAGACATACCTAACCACCTACATACTTTCCAAATACTGAATACCTACAGACATACCTAACCACCTACATAGCCCACTACCTACATACATAATGTTCAACTACTGACTACCTACAGACATACCTGGACATCTATCTACTTACCTAACCACCTATTTACCCAACTACCTACCTACATAAATTTAAACTACTGACTACCTACATACATACCTAACCACCTACTTACCCAATTACCTACATACCTAGCCACGTACTTACCCAACTACATACCTACATATTTCCAACTACTGACTACCTACAGACATACCTAACCACCTACTTACCCAATTACCTACATACCTAGCCATGTACTTTCCCAACTACATACCTACATATTTCCAACTACTGACTACCTACAGACATACCTAACCACTTACATACCTTCCAAATACTGACTACCTACAGACATACCTAACCACCTACATACATATTTACTTTGCCAACTACCTACCTAGCTACTTACCTAACCACCTACCTACTTATCTGCCTACACTCATACCAGCTCAACACACACTACTAACACGCCACCACCATGTCAGTCAGTGTCACTACAGTGCTAAGAATGACCCACCGCCCAAATATTACCTGCATTGTGGTGGTCCTGTGGAATCCTGGGGTCCTGGTCATTAAAGAACAGGGTGACTATAAGCTTACTATAAGCACGCAGCGAACTACAGTCTGGAATTATAGAACTACACAGTGCTCCTATAGGGGACGTGGAGCTGGTAGAATGGGCCACATTTCTACCAAACTATGGGTGGTCTAAATATTCTGATCTGACTGTATAAGTAATACGTATATGAATGTGTATATGATGTACACATCAATTCCAGACCAATAAAATATGAACGTTTAAATCTTGTAGAAAATTCAACTACAAGCTTGAAGTAAACAGAAAAAAGAGATGGAGAGCGGTTGTGGTTCTGCTGGACAGCTCTGCTCTGGAGGAGGGAGCCGAGTTTAGCCTCAGCTGCTGGCCAAGACAGAAGTGGACAGCATGGGGGCGGAGAGTATTACGAACCAGACGGGTGTCTTGTCAAAGTAATGACAGCTACACTCTCTGGCCATCGTACATTCTAGGGCAAAAGAAATGTGACACACACGTTATTATACAGTAGCTGTCAAACATCTCAGCGGAGCGCTTTCCTCTTCTTACTGCTCTCCACATTTTAGAACAATAGTGAAGGCATCAAAACCCTGAGAGCTCATGAATGGAGTTACTCCAGACGGCCATAACATTTACACCACTGACCGCTGAAGTGAAAGATATTGATTATCTTCATCTACAGTGCCATCTGTCAAGGGTCAGTTCTTGAAGGTCCATGAAAAATGGACATGCATATGAATGTCAGACACTTCGATGAAAACCAAACTGTGATGGTTAGACAAGGACTGGGTCAGAACATCTCCAAAACATCAGGCAGGTCTTGTAGGGTGTTCCTTGTATGCAGTGGTCAGTACTTACCAAAGGTGGTCCAAGAAGGCATAACTGGTGAACCAGTGACCGGTTCATGGGCACCGAAGGCTCACGGATGCGATCCATGGAGGCCCCACAGTTAGGATACGTCTTGGGGCCGGATGGTACTAATGTTATGGCTTATCTGTGTATGCAGTGATCAAAGGGTGTTTATTGAGTATTTAATAAGTACCACTCAGGTTCCAGTCCATATAAGAAAGCTAAGCAGCAAAAAAATCCCATTATTTTATAATTTCCATGATTTTGTTCCCAATTTTCTCCCCAATTTAGTCATTTCCAGTTCCCTTCCACTAGTCATGACTCCCACTTTCATTCATTTTCCTTTTCTTTTTTTTAATTTGTCCAATTCAGATCCAATTTAGTCTCCCAATTTGGTCCTGCCAATTAAGCCACCCATTTGTAGCTCACCCTACTGCTAGCAACGCTCCTGACACTAGGTGAGTAAGTCCACACATTCACAATGATATACATGTGTTAACCCAGGGCAAGCTGTCAGAACACAGGTCATATGTATATATACAAACAAATGAGCCAAAACATTATGACTACCTACAGACATACCTAAACACCTACTTACCCAATTACCTAGGCACATACTACCCAACTACTGACTACCTACATACATACCTAACCACCTACATACTTTCCAAATACTGACTACCTACAGACATACCTAACCACCTACTTAGCCCACTACCTACATACATAATGTTCAACTACTGACTACCTACAGACATACCTGGACATCTATCTACATACCTAACCACCTATTTACCCAACTACCTACAGACATACCTAACCACCTACTTACCCAACCACCTACCTACATAATTTTCAACTACTGACTACCTACAGACATACCTAAACACCTACTTACCCAATTACCTACATACCTAGGCACATACTACCCAACTACTGACTACCTACATACATACCTAACCACCTACATACTTTCCAAATACTGAATACCTACAGACATACCTAACCACCTACTTACTCAACTATCTACCTACATACTTTCCAAATACTGACTACCTACAGACATACCTAACCACCTACTTAGCCCACTACCTACATACATAATGTTCAACTACTGACTACCTACAGACATACCTAAACATCTATCTACATACCTAACCACCTACTTACCCAACCACCTACCTACATAATTTTCAACTACTGACTACCTACAGACATACCTAACCACCTACTTACCCAATTACCTACATACCTAGCCACATACTTACCCAACTACATACCTACATATTTCCAACTACTGACTACCTACAGACATACCTAACCACCTACATACATATTTACTTTCCCAACTACCTACCTAGCTACTTACCTAACCACCTACCTACCTATCTGCCTACACTCATACACACAAATATATACTATATACACACAAATGAGCCAAAACATTATGACCATTATGATCATAGATTTACATTTACATTTACATTTATGGCATTTAGCTGACGCTCTTATCCAGAGCGACTTACAAGGTTACTCGTATGAGGTGGGCCAACGTAGTGTTAGGAGTCTTGCCCAGGGACTCTTATTGGTGTAGCGCAGCATAGTCACCCAGACCGGGAATCGAACCCTGGTCTCCCACATGGTGTTGTTGTAACGCAATGGTAGGTGGTGGTGTTATCTGTTGCGCCACACCAACCACTAGATTAAAGAAATACGCTGATCCTCACGTAACTGAACAGTCAGTTCTTCAGTCGATGTGTTGGCTGTTGGAGAAATGGCAGACGTGAAAATGTGCTGGTAGATGGTGTGACTGATGAGAATTTATGGATGTTTCTACGAGGTTTGGCTTCTATGGGAATCTATAGGATAACTTGTGCGGCAGTTTAAAAAGTGGCAGTGGCAGTGGCAGTGGCTGGCATCACGTGTCTGGGGTTGTGCCAAATTCTGCCTCCCTGCCTCAGAATCTGACCCCCTTTGAGTGCACACTTGTCATTTTTAGGGGCAGTGGTGGCTCAGCAGTTAGAG